>NW_026989764.1:600000-836809 GCF_036321535.1 Camelus dromedarius
CCTACCAGTTCTCTATCTCACAGGACTGGTCACTCCAGAGCAGGACTTGAACTCGGACCCACGTTTGTAATCATGGTACTACCGTGCTTTGTGTGCTTTTTGTGTGTATAATACATTTGTTTCTGGCATGAAAGGATATTTAATAAATGATCGGTTATCCTGTCTATCTCATTAGCTCACAATAAATGTTTATAGTGTTGAATTGTACTCTTTTTCCCTGGAGAAAGGAATGGAACACGAGCTGGTGTTAGAATGAGCTGGGGCTCCATTCTTTATCTGGTACCTCATCTCATCCAAGTCCCCAAGCAGGGAGAAGGAGCAAATGTTCTCTTCATCTTTGAAAGAGAGGGCTCCACTGATGGTGACTTAACTCCAAAACCAAGTCTGGGGAAAGGGTACATTCAGCAACCAGAGCAGTATCACCTCTAGGAAGGCTAAAACAGCTCACGGGAGGGCTCAGTGGTTCAGCCTGATTTTATTTCAATCGATAAAACAGTAACACACTCTAAAAATACTAGCATGCAATGGATTGGCTCTTTCTTGACATCTAGCAAGTTTGCACAGCCCACATGTAAAATTATCATGAACCAGTGAAAAGAAGTGTCTACAGACAAGAAAAATCAATGCGACAGGTAGACTGAAACCCAGGCTGGAGGAAAGGAAGAGAAAGGGCATAGTAAAGAAGTGGGGAAAGGCTGGGGAAATAAAATCATCACAAGGACTCTCAAACATCATCCAACAATCATACAATCATTCAATAGAGAGAGAGAGTTACTGAGGTCCTATTCTGTGCAAGATTGTATAGCGGGTGAAGAAAGAGCTCAGTGACCATGGTGGCAGCAAGTGGCAGGGCTAAAATACACTTCTGATCCTGGTACCTTGTACACTTGTCCTCAGTATAAGGCCAAAAAAAAAAAAAAAAAAAGTAAAATAAAATTCTGTAAACTCAAAGCATTGTTGAAAAAAAAATTGAAGAAGACCTAAATACCTGGATAGACACACCACGAATATTCCTGAATCAGAAGACAGAGCTCTTGGAATGGCAGTGCTCCCCAGAGCGATCCGTATATTCAACGTGGTCTCGATCAGAATCCCTGCGGGCTCCTCTGCAGAAACTGACTAGCTGCTGCTACAATTCATATGGGAATTCGAGGGACTCAGTAACCAAAACGTACTTGAAAAAGAAGAACATGTAAGAGGACTTGTAATTCTCAATTTCAAACCTTACAACTGTATCTCCAGGTGAGATTAGAAGCCATTGTGAAGTTATTACTGTGTTTATCCTTAGTTTTTAATTCTCTACAATGAATATAACTGTTACAATAAGAAAAATAAAAAGTAAGGTATCTTTTAAAACATGCACACCGATTCATTCATAGGGAAAAAATATATTAACTATAAGGAGGTAAACAAATATCTAGTGAAAAAGGACTACTTAAAAACAAGAGTGTATTTACATTTTTCATTAATTGAAAACAGAAAAGCACAAACACATCAAGTTTCTAGGGAGACCGATGCAACATATTAATAGTTATTTTCAAAAATTCTAATTGAACAATGAAAACTCAAGAAAGGGAAAATTGTGATTGACACCCAAGTGCAAACACATGGAAAGCAAAGGCCTAGAAATCACAGTTCCTTTAACTCTGATACTAACTCAATAGAAGAGGAAATTCCTCACTGAGGGGACAGTGGAATCCCATGCATAAGACAGCATACACAGTACAAACTGCACTAGAATCTGGGGTGATTTTCTTAGAAGAATTCTAAAGTTACAACATTGCTGAAAAACTATAAAAACACTGACAGACAGATTAAAACACACAGTCATATATATTATATAGAAACATATGAAGTCTACTCCCATGTTGCATAGAAATACAAACATATTTGTTCATTTATGGGCACTGAATATTTTATCCCAAGTAGAATATTTCAACTAAAACAAATAATCAATAATACACTCCTCTTGTCAAATCTACTTGATAAGTTACTCTGCTATGTAAACATAATGTGTCTAAGATAGATCTAAAATTAGTGAAAAAGATCTTTGTATGGTTTCTTGAACTCTTTTCAAAATTCCAAGCTTAATTTTAAAATAGATCTGAGCAGTATTTCGATATTAACTTTTCCCTCGTGAAATGAACAACACAGTCTGTTGTCAAAATTCTGTCCTTACAATGATTCACGAGCACCGTATCCTAACAAAACTGCTGAACAGCAAGGCACTATCCAGACACTGTGACCAAACAAATGAAACACAAGGAAGACAGTGACCCTATTCTGGAGGGCTTACCGTCTGTTTCAACATCGGGTTTTTATTTGATTGGTTTGATTGGTTAGCAAAATAAAATCAATCAAATACTTTCTGCTTTAAGCATTCAGTAAGTCATGACTCTGTTGTTAGTGTCATGAGAAGGAAAGACTTAAGCATGGCTTGATTAGGTCAATTAGCAAAAGCCATCACTGGGGAGTGAGTAATAAAGAAGTTAACAGATAGCAATGCTTCTGCCTACAAGAGAGCTAAAATAAACCTACACTGATCTCTTTAAGGAAATGAGGAAATGAGGCACCAATGAGAAAAACAAAAACTAACAAGAAATCAAAAAAGTAAAGACTTTTTCATTAACGGTTCCAGGAAGGAGTGGAGCATGGTCGTGAGGATCACAGATGCTTGGGACAAACATGAGGGTCTGAATTCCCACAGCACTGTTTAGCTTTGACACTGATAAGTCAGTGAAATTTTCTGAATCTCAGTCTCCTATCCATAGACTGGGGACAACAGCACCCATCTCCTAGAACGGTCCTAATAATTAAGTTATTTTATATATAAAAGGTTAAATAAAATACCTCAGATATTAAATATAACCCCAAAAGCACAAGGAAAAAAGAAAACAGAGATAAATTGGAGTTCATCAAAATTTAAAACTTTGCTTCAAATTTCACCATCCAGAAAGTGAAAAAACAACACACAGGAGGAAATTTTTTCAAATCATTTATCTGATAAGGAATTTGTATCTATAAAAAAAAAAAAAGAACCTCCTACAACTCAACAATAAAAAGGCAACTCAATTAAAATATCAATAGATTATCTGAAAAATATTTTTCAAGGAAAGTATACAAATGGCCAATAAGCACAGTGAAACGATGTTCAATATCATTAGCTGTAAGGGAAATCAAGTCAAAACCACTAGGAGAAACCGCTTCACACTCACTACAATAGGTTATAATCAAAAAAAGAGTAACAAGCACTAATGAGGACACAGAAGAAATGGAGGTCACAGCCGTTGCTGTTGAGGATGTAACACAGCGTAGCCAATTTGGAAAAATGCCTGGCAGGTCCTTAAAGAGTTGAACATTTGGTTTCTGAATGACCAGGCAATTTTGCTTCCTGAGCACACACGTAAGAGAACTGAAAACAAATGTTCACATAAAAATTCCTACAGGAATATTCATGGAGCCATTACTAATCACAGCCAAAAAGCAGAAGCAACACAAATGTCTATCACTTGATGAATGGGTAAACAGAGGGGCCCAGCCATACAGTGGAATATTATTCAGCAATAGCAAAGCATAGAGTACTGACCCAGGCCACAACTTGGACAAATATTGAAAACGTTACTCAGTGTGAAAGAAGTCAGTCACAGTAGATGGTTCCACTTACATGAAGTAACTCAACTTACATGAAATTTCCAGCACAGGCAAATCCACAGAGAGAGAAAAGTGGCTTCCTGGGGCTGTGGGAGGATGGGGAAGATGGGAACGTCTGCATATGCATAAGGGGCTTCCTGTTGGGGGGATGAAAATGTTCTAAGATTGACTGGGATGCACAATTCTGGGCATAGAGTAAAAACCGCCGTACATTTTAATGGGTGAATTGTTATTAAAACTGGTAAGAAAAAAGCACCTCCAGCCAGTACCTTCCCATAGTAAATGCAAATTGCTAAATTTTATTAGAGGAAGAAGAAACTGCCCTCAGCATGAAAGCAGGAGTTCAGCAAATGTGAGTTAACCGAAATTGGACAAGAGCATTTCACTTGAAACAGTTGCTGAGTGTACACAAATTATTAAGGCATGACAAGGAAAATCAGTTTGACATCACGAGGAAGCATTCTGCTTCAAATGCAGATAAAGGATTCGGCAAGCCCAGCTGCTACAAATGACCAGAGAAGAAACCTGGTTCTTTAAGCAAGCGCCAGAGCCAACAAGGAAATAGTGGTGAGGAAAGCAGGCAGCCGAAAATCTGGAACAGTTTGCTACAAATAATTTCTCCACTGAAAATTCAAAAAAAAATGAAAGTGATGTGATGGTGTGTTGACCTCACGTGAATGGGCTTCCTCCGGTGCTCGACAGTTTTGTAACCCCGAATGAGAGACTCAGGAGAATCAGCATGGCTCCTGGGAGTCCCCAAATGACTGCCCACCAGCTCGCTGACCACCATCACATCTGCCAGGTTTGAATTGCAGAGAAGAGACCAACTTCTGAAAGGAACAGGAAATATAGACAAGTGAAGAAAAGGCTGCAGTCAGTCCTGGGACAGAGGCCCTCTGAGCAGAGGCCAGAATGCTGCAGGTGAACTGGAGTGGCCCTGGGGCAGGAAGGGACCACGGGGGAGCAGATCTCAATTCTCTTCTCTCTCTCCCTCGGGTAGGAGAGATAAAGTCTGCATCCTTCTCACCTGGAACTGTGGGTTCTGGCTGCCAGAAGTCTTACCAACATGGAATGAATTACTCAAGACTGTGGAAAAAGGAAAGAAAGTGAGAGGGAGTAGGGAGCCAACTCCAAGAACCTCTCAAATGCTCCCATATTTATTGTGTATAATCAAAGATAATAGTCTTTAACAGTTGTGTGGTAGTAAGGAGGAACTTCGGGAAAGACGGGATGAGGCAGAGATTGTAGAATCCGCAATGAGTAAAAAGGCTTAGTTTACCTTTAGGGGAGACATGGGGAGAGGGGAACAAGATAAATTCTTTAGATATCTTCATTACAAAGCAGACCACCAGACCAGCCAGGTCCCTGTTTTGGGAATAATATACTATCTAACAGCAAGCACGCCCAGTGTTTATAGCTGAGGGCCTGGGTCATTGCTGTGCAATGAGCAGAGTGCTATCTAAAACCTCAAATATGCAAGCAAGGCATTGTCTATGCTTTTTATGGCAAGTAGACAGGAGTGAGGATGCACAGGTGCTTGCTTGAAAGAAGTTACTAAGCGCATTTTTTCTTCTTAAAGTTGACATGCGTCTGGGGTCTGTTACATTTGTTAACCAAATCATGGGCTACCACATGGAACCATTATGGAGGACAACCTAGGATGACAAATCCTGGCTCTGGGTCTTTTCCTGCCAGCTTCGGCCATTCCAGCAGGGTCTAGACACATCCCTGAATAACGAACCCACAGAACCACCCAGACTCTTTACTCCTGGTGCTTGGAACTTAATTTTAGCTCTATACAACTTAACGTAGAATAGTTTCAGAAATAATAGATATTATATTCTTTTTATATCTCATCATAGGACTGATTTTTCTGATTGCTCTAAGATGCTTCTACTTGGTAAATCACCTAATTCTGCAGGTGAATTCAGTAATTTCCATTGCGCATAACTAGACTGTCTGGGCCCTCTGACTTCTATTCATCCAATACCGATACACTTAATTGATTTCATTGTTCATCAATTTCAGCCTGGAGTTGAGGGAGTGTCACTCTGTTCCTCAGCCCACCCTCTACTCCTTTCTCTTCAGCAACTCAGGCCTCCTGAATACAAAACAAAGCATCTGTTTCCCTTCATCTACACTTTCCACAAACACATCAGGAATCATCAGCCTAGAGAATGAATTCAACACATGTGTTAAAACAAAAATCTACAAACCTGAAGCAACTCCATCTCCGAATCATGATGCACAATGACATGAAAGTAAGGATGTCAGGTACAAAGCATGCATGAGCCTGACCACCTCATTTCTATTCTTCAAAGGAAGGAAGGTTTTCATATTTTTTTATTATCATTCTTTTTCATTGTTTCTGATTAAGCTAAAAAATAGTTTATGAAATAATTAAGCACTGCAATAACAGATTTTCGCTGTATGAATTACAGAAGGCATTCAGAGGGGATAGGAAAACCCAGCTGTGTAAAAAATGCAAAATTTCTTCCCCTGTTAAGAACACGTATACAAAATGCAACAGAGAATTCAAATTCATGTGGAGAGGAGCAAAAGCCACAGAATCAAAGCAAAGTCATTACTATGACTCAATTCAAAATTCACTGGACAAACATGCTCAATGCATTCAAGTAATTTTAAAGGCACACTGCAAACCATTCACTTAATGATCTACAGGCTAGAGGAAGAATTTCCCTCTTTAACAGACAACAGAAATCAATAGGTTGCCCCACCAAACGAGGACCAAACAGCAATCAGGTTTTTAACAGTTCTGATAAATCAGCATGTTCTAAACATCAAAATCCAGAAATTTTAAACATTCATTCACACCACAGTGAAACAAGCACTTAATAAAAAACAAAAACCCAAAGAAACTAAGCACAATTATCATGTATCTGGATCAATGAGAACTTCTTGTACAGCTGGAATAAAGAACAGGCTATAGCCTTTTACTTAAAAAATACAACTACTTTTAAAGATAACTGCTAAAACACATTTTATCATTCATGTTGCCTTGAAAAATCTGAGGCACTTGTATCTGATCAGAAAAGCAATTCTAAGTAATAGTATGTTACAATTCAATGCCAGTTTGCTTTAGTAGAAGAAAGAAAAGCTACTGTTTCTCATCCTGTACAAAGAGTAAAGAACCTCCCTGCCTCTGTCTCCTCCTATTTTCTAAGCTCATGTTCCCCAACCCTTCTGAAACAAGTATGAGAACCTTTTATTCTCACCAATATGCCAAATGACAAAAGAGTATCAATTTATTTCTATAAATATATGCCTACACCTTGAACTGGAAGAGAAAGGTATCAGAAGTCTATATGGAACTTATTTCTACCTTCCTGAAATCATACAAGCATATCTTCACAGAGACACAGACATGTACACACTGAATTACTGGGCAATTCACAAGCTGAGTACTTCCAATTTATAGAAGATAACTTTGTATTTAGTTTAAAATACAAAATTGTCAGCTTTTGAAAGTCTTCATCATCTGCTAAATCATCCAAATATCAACGAGACGCAATTAGCCTTCTCTGTAGAATATAATTTCCCATGATGGCAAAACAGACCCTAAGTACTGGATCCAAGACTCGTGTTTATCACTACCTATGATCGTTTTTAAACACGTAAACAGATTCAGAAAGTATGTCCAAACAACGTTTATTCTTACTGAAGTAGCATATGTATTCAATTGTCTGTACAGAAAATAGGTCCCACGATGGTGTTTAAGAGCTATTTTGTGTATTGAAATATTTATTTTTAAGTTCAGACAAGGAGGGTCTGTATTACTCAGTTGTAGAACACCTGCTTAGCATGCACAAAGTCCTGGCTTCAATCCCCAGTACCTTCATAAAAATAAATAAAAATAAGTGCTTATTTAAAAATAAGAATAAAGTTATAAAAAGAATAAATGCAGACTAAAAACCACTGCAATCTAGGAGCCATAATTTTAATAAAAAATTAGAGTTTCTATCAAATATTGACTATATGGCAATCACAGAGACAACCACAAGTCACACCTGACAACCATCACGTGTGATTCTCAGCAACCCTACTAAGTAGACAAGGAAGAGCAACCCGGCACTGCGGATGAAGAAACGGAGCTCGGAGGAGCCGGGGACGGTGACCGTCCTGCTCCCCGTGACACCACGTCAGCCCAGGATGAGCGCTGACAGAGCTGCACTGAGGGGACACCCAGCTGCACGGAACCTTGGGGCACTGGGGAGTCCCAGAAAACACTCAAAACTGTTCAGTGAAGAACCAGCTCAAATATATTACATTGTGCCTCATCCTTTAAGCAGGGAACATGACTGAGACCTTTTTGATGCCTCCGTGTCCTTTCAGCCATTACCAATTATTTGCCCTCTCAGTGCGCCCAGTCATGAATTGGACCCCATATGAAGTGCACTCAGATGGCAGAGCTTTTCTAGCTGTTTTATGAATTTTGTAAGACTCTGTCTATGCCTCACACAGGCGGTCATCCATCACTTCTCACCGGTGTGGATGTACCACATGAAATCACACCTTTCTGCTTTTTAAAATCCCTCCATGTAATCCAGACTTTTCAACAGCAAAGAAGCAGCTCAACCAGAAACAGTGGATAGCTTTTCACCAAATAGACTCGAACAGCCCATCGGACTACCTGGAAGCCCTTTTCTTCTATTAAACCGACTTCCGGGTACTTCATCATTTTCTGAATGGTGGACTAGGCATCTGACTGGCCTACTCAGAGAGCTCCCAGCCTCACATCCGGTGGTGGAAGAGGACCCTGCTGTTGGGGGAAATCAGTGCGGAAGGTGGAAATCTTCCACCTAGGTCCGAATGGGTAGAAGTGCCACAAAGTGTTCAGAAAATATACTGTCAGCACCCCGGGGCTCCCATGGACTGATTGCACATTAACCAAACTCATGACACCCTGATGCAAGAAAACCAGAAACTTAACTTATTACTGTAACAGAAGACGTGAAACTACAAACCAGACTGAAATATCAGCATTCAACCATGAGTACATGTTCTCCTCAACGGCCCAATCACGGGCAGGCAGTCACATGGCAAGCGTGGACAGAAGCAGAGCAGGAAGGGTTTCTAGATTAACTCAATGGACTAAATTTCTGTTATACGAACAGATCTGCTGCCCAGAAGACATTTAACGCCAATCACGGTGCACTGTCCATGGACAGTGGCTGAGACACGACTGTGAGCACCTGTGTAACTCTCCTTTCCCTGTCCTTTCTGGTCTAAGTGATGCACAAAGGTACAGACATCCAGGGGTGCAGATACCTCTAAACACCCAAAGCCCATCCCTGGGAGCCTGGAAACCAGACAGCCAGGGTTTAAATACCAGCTCTGTCACTTACTAGCTCTGTGACCTTGGCTAACTTACTTACTCTCTCCGTGCCTCAATTTCCACATTGTAAACCTGGGATAACGGTCAAATCTCCCTTATTCACTTGTTGTGAAGATTGAAGGATTCATTTCTGTAAAACGCTCAGAAAAGAATGTAGCACATTTTTGGTGCTCAAAAAATGTGAATTTAATAAGAAAATGATTTACAAGTCTCCCTTCTAATCATCTTCTGTGTTTCATGGCTAGTCTGAGTCCCAAAGGAAATTGTTATTTCCCCTCTTATAAACTCTTGGGGAGCACCCTTCTGTTGCATCCCACCACCTGTTTAAACTCAGGGAAGGGATGCCTCCTCCACACTCTGGTCCATGGAGAGTGCTTCTCCCTTCACACCCCTGACCCCTGGACAATGGCTAGCCCTCCTCACACTAACAGATTGAGGTGTGAGTCCGGAGATACAAGCAGGGCATATGAAACCTTTCCTTTCCCTCCAGCGTTGGCCACCCCTGGGAAGCACCCGGGATGCTCAGCTCCATGGCAGGGCAGCCCTGTGCAGGATGGGACAGATCATCTTAAGGGAAGGCTCGCTGTGGCCCAGAGCTAACTGGGACTGTGTGAGTCTCTAATTCTGGGGCACAGTATCATGACACGCATTTTCCCACAGCCCTGAATTTCATGGAGAATGTGGCTTCATCAGTAATATAGAAGACATTTATCGCCTGCCTGTTCTGTGTCATCTCTCAGTTGGCTGCTGGAGAAAACATGTGTATAAGAATTGGGTCCCCTTAAGCCCCAATATATATGAAGTAACAAAAAATTCTGTGGCTTAACATTGGTTCAGGGCGACTGTGTAACTGTCCTGACTCTGCTGATGCTAAATTATGGGTATAGGAACTATGGAAACTCCTCAAATATCTTTCATCATAAAATTAGCTTTTCTTGTTTTCCTGTTTCTTAGTAATTGCCAAAGACTGTAAAATGATGGCTTCATACAAAACAGGAGCTAAACTTTATGAGCCCTTTGGCATTCCCACTGAGCTAAACAATTTACATAATTTCTAATTCTCACAATTCTACAAAGCAGATACGAGCGTCCCCATCTCACAGACGAGGGAGAAACTCAGAACAAACTGTCTCAGGCTCACGTGGCTCAGTGGCAGCACATGCACGCAAACCAAAGTCAAAAAACTACACCCCTTCTTATATGTACAAAATCACCTCCCACAAAATGACACACAGCGGCTGGGTCAACACTCAAGGAACTCAGTACACTTTTCATCTTTAAGGTGCTCCAGAGGCCGCTACTAGCTGCTTTATAAGTTCCCGGCTCACTGGTTGCTAACACTGGAAGAAAAGTCCGATTTTGCCATTGTTTGCACAGCAAGTCTGAAATGTTCACAGCAAGATGACAGAATAAAACTAAGATGTAAGCAGAATAACTTTTCCAGGTAGACAGACATAATGGACATTGTGCAATTCTGAAGCACTAAGCAAAGTAATCAAAACAAAATATTTGTTAAGCCTTCTTTTACAAACAGGAAAATTAAGGCTGTAAGAAGGTGCAACAGCGCCACCTATGGCTATAAAGACCTTCCAGGTTGCCGGGAAAGATGCAACACAAAAATTGCCTGTTGGATCAGAAACAAGAATCAGATAACTAAAAGCTTATGTAGCACATACTGCACTTTGCTTCAGGGAAGGGAGGGGTATTCAGTATTTATTCTGACGTTGCTAATAATCCTGAATATAAACAAAAGACACAGGCTCATGGAAACTCATCTTAGAAGAAGAAAGAATCCAGTCCAGCCACTTCATTTTACAGGAGGGGAGACTGAGATCTGGGATCTGTCCTCCTGGCAGTCAGCAGCATAGCTCTCTCTCCTAGGCTTCATGTCTTGCACTGTAGCAAAAACCAACAGATCTGTACTAGGCCTATATTCATAAAAGTCACGTCTGTATTTTTCCAACAGTAAGTAATCTAGGTATCTTGCAAAATACTTCTCAAAGAACCAGGAAATCATACAAGTGTATTGAAATTCAAAAACATTTATTTGCACATTAAAACAGCATGAGCTTTACTCTATTAAAAAAAAGTGACATGTCAAATCAATGTTTTGATATTTAAAACCTATTTAGAGTGCAGAAAAATAAATCAAAATTTTCTTTAATCACAAAAGAGAGAAGCTTATTTCCTGAAAATGATCAATGTGGATATTTCTAAACTTAATGGTTCTGGTCAAATTCCTACGAATTTAAATGTCTGAGTGGATGGTTACACGGGAACATGAATTCTGAGTTGTAACAACACACATTCTGTGTAAATAATCTTCAAGGCCGTCTTCTTAAGATGATTTAACTAGTCTCTGTCTCACTAGAATGATACAGATTTCATTAAACTTTCATACTGCACACACACACACACACACAAAACCCTGAATCCTTGTTACTTTAAGCCATATTCATATATTCATAAATATGCGTATTGAATATGCATCAGAAACAAGCCACCCTCTTTAGTATTCAGAGTTGATCCTTCTAAACTATCTGTCCTTGTGACAGCATATTTTTACTAAGCAGCTCTTGGGTGCTTCGTATAAAAGGCGTCTACATCTCACAGTCAAACAAGGTAAACGGCATCACTCAAATTTCACAAATGAGGAAATGTACTTAAGCCATGAAAACAACTTACATATTCATCATCAGGAAAGAAAAGAGTAAAGATTTTACTTACAATATTCACTGACAAAACCTTCCTCCATACTAAGACTTCATAGAACCAATTCAGTCTTTGTAAATTTTTCTGTCAATAAGCACCACTAGAGAAAAACAAGCAAGATCATTAGCAATGGTTGGACTTTCAAAGCCCACTCCTATTTTGCACTATAATCATTTTTAATGTTTTGTTTTTAGTGTTTACAGAGCACTAAAATAAAAAAATATAAACTTTTAAACTCATTGCCTGAGAAAGCAACATTTGTGAAAATGTACAATTTTAATTTATGCCACTCTGTCTCACATTATCACTGGTGTCTCTCCTTTGAAGGCTTCATCAAGCTGAGATCACTAAAATCGGTCATTTATGGACTCACAGGAGTTCGGGAAACCACTCAACACGGGGCTGATCAGAGGAGCCATTGAGAAAGCATCCTGTGCAGCCTGGGTTCCAGCCCTGAGCCTGCCAGTGCCAGCTGCATGAGATTTGGGACAAGCTGCCCCATCTCTCAATCCCTCAGCTGCAGAAACGGAGACACTGATACCTACCCTCAAACACCTGCTATGAAGTAAAACATGAGGAAAGCGTTTTAGCCTTAGGTAAGTGTCCACTCAGAGCAAGCTTGGTCATTATGATGATGAGGATTACTTTGAATAAGTTAAGGCAGACCAAAAATTAGAAATCACCATAAAGGAGAAACATTTTATGTCAATGAGCATTTCCTTTTGAATGGATTGTAGAATGTTCTATTGATGTTTTTAATTAACCAAGTTTTGTCCATTAATTATAGATTTACAGGTTCATGGACAAGTCTCCAGAAAAAGAATTAGAGGCCTCTAACCTCTGCATACTAAGAAAGTAAAGTTTAAAAAAAATTAGGGGGGAGATTATACCTCACTTGAGAGAGTATGTGCTCAGCATGCATGAGGCCCTCAGTTCAGACACCAGTAACTCCATTTAAAAACTTTTTTTTTAAGAAATGGAGAATTAAATCAAAAATGTGGAGGAATACAGAATTTTTTTAGAGACTCAACTCGGATTTAAGATGGGGGAAAAAATATCCATTTCTCACAGGAAATCTTGAGAACTATGTAAACCGGATCTGAGTTGTCTAATCTTTTAACATTATTCATCAATTCATATTACCAAGTCTTAAAACTGCCTGATAAACCACAGGGGTGATCCTGATCATAACAGCTGCCAACACGGATCGAGCTCTGGCTAGGAATGCTCTGTTCTGCCATCTGTGCCCCTGAGGCCTCACCAGGCTGAGAGCACTAAATTTTGTCATTAATAAGCATCTCGTGTAAGTCCTCCATGTGTGCTTCTCACTCCCCCCTCACCAGCCCCTCTGAGGGAAGCACTGTTATCATCTTCCCCACCCACAGATAAGGCCACTGAGGCACAGAGACTAAACCTGCTCCAGGTCACACCGGCATTAAAGGACGTCTATAATTCTGCTGTTTTACTATTGACAAAGGAATCTGACATATCAATTCAAGGGAGACTGTTAAATAATCAAGTCTGTCAGGTCTTCACCTCAAAGAGCAGTTACTATAGATTCCTGATGTAGGATGAGGCTGCCGCCACACACTGACTCAACTTGAAATTAATATCCAAGATGAAGCAGCAGATACATGTAAATATTCACGATTGTCAACTCGGCTCACGGGTCTGGGCCCTTCACTGCCTGAACGGGGGTGAAATCCCCACCCGTGTCAGGGAGGGAAGCGCGGCTCTTCCGGGACTCACCCAGGCTTCACGGGCTGTTTCCCCCCACAGGCTGTCCTCAACGATTAAAAAGCTCTCAAGATTTTTCCACCATGCAAAACTAAAAGACATTTCTGCAGATGGAGCACTTTCTCAGGCTTAAATCTTTTTTGCCTACACTCAGCAAGTGGGAAAATAACACATGATTCTGCAAAGTCTCTGAGCCTCACCACTCACAGGAGTAGAATGGCCTCAGCACAAGATGACTCTTCACATTGCAAGATGAGAACAAAATAAAGCTGCCCCCAACCACAGGCACTCCCAGAGACAGAGCTCAGCAGTCTTCTGCACACTCACGGTTGTGCAGCCCTCACCACCATCTATTTCCAGAACACTTCATCACCCCAGAAGAACACCCCTGTCACTAGCAGTCACTCCCCAACCCCCCTCCACCCAGCCCCTTGCAACCATCACCTGCTCTCTGCCTCTGCATGTGCCTTTTCTGGGCATTTCAGATCACTGAAATCAACAATATGTGGTCGTTTGTGTCTGGTTCCTTTCACTTAATGTGCTGTTATCAAGGCTCGTCCATGTTGAAGTGGTATCAGCATCTTTTTTTTTTTTTTTTGAAAATGTTAAAGTTTATTAGGAGGTGGTATATACTATCAAAAACAGTAGAGAGGAGTATAAATGGTGGGGTTTCAAAGGGAAAAGTGCGGGTTGAGCAGTCAGGGTGGACTTCCCAGAGCAGGTGGCCTTTTTCATATTCCCCTTTATTTATTTTTTCTTTTTTATTCACTCTTACATCTGAATAATGTTCCACTACATGGAGATACTACATTCTGTTCATCCATTCAGCAGCAATGTATGGACGAGGTCCAGAAGAATGAGTGTAAGAGGTGACTAGGCAGGGATGGCATTAAAGCAAAGTGCAAGATGTGCTTTCAAAAAAAAAAAGCCAACAAACAGAGGCACAAGGAAATTCAGTACGGTCTGAGAAAGTGCATGCTTGCTTCAGCATGACTGCCGTGCAGGGCTGGGGGGATGGGGAGTGACAGGAGACACAATGAGGGAGTTACCTGAGAATATTCCCCACTGCAAGCAGCTCAGCCAATTCTCCTCCCTCATCCTGTATTTTAGAGCCATTTTTGCTAGGTTTTCTCTTATTTCAAGTAACAGTACTTTAGTTACACATCTGATCATCTGCATCAGATCACCTTACCTCCAAGCCACAGAAAGTCATTCACTGACTAGAGCAGCTCCAAGACATAACGGTGATGGACCAGGGAGTCCTGCAGCATCCCGGCCTGCAGGCACAAACCCCCACATATTCCATGGTGATGTCCAGAAAGTAAAATGCATGGAAATATCTCACTGCTGTTGCATTATATCTGCCCCCAAATTGCCCCAAAATCATGCTGGCAAAGCACTACTCAGCCCTCTCACTACAAAAAAAAAAAAAAAAAAAAAAGAGAGAGAGAGAGAACAGAAAAGAATAAAGCTAAGAAGGCAAATTTAGGGTCTTCCATTGAAAACCAGCAAGCATCACTGCCAGTATCTCAGCTGGAATGGCCCTGACTTCAAAAACCAGTGCGCAGTTACATTTCAAACGTAATAGACATATATTTATTTCACGTAGATGATATTACAGTAGGATTTTTCTTTTCGAAATTTCCAGTTGCAACATTAACACAAGAAAGTTTATGTTTCAGCTTAAAAAAAATCAATTATCTTCCACTTTCTTAATTTTGAACCTATTATTATTTTATAAAGGGATCTATGCTGCAGATTATAAACCAACTGTTTGGCTTCTGCAAACAAGACCTTTATGACTTCACTATTTCAGAGCAAGCTTTAATGATGTTTTGAGAAGTGGGGCCTGGGGCACTCACTAACAGCTCTTTAAATACTGACAAGGATGTGCTATTAAGTAATGCAAAGGCTCTAACTCTACATTAACTCAGAAACCAAAGAAACTACACCAAAGCCTTAGTTTATCATTTTTTAAATTTTCCTATTCTTTTGAATATTAAATTTCTTAAAAGATAAGATTTTTTGAAAAAGACAGCAGCTGTATTAAATTTCCTCTCACCAAGAAAGCAATCTTTATCAAGAATAAATACCCCTATGGAAATCCAAAAGACGGGACGTTTCTAGCTAAGTGAACATGCAGATCTCAACACAAGCCTAAATCCTATCAGATGTCACTCGAACGAGCTCAACAAATTCCTGGGCTACCCTGGAACTTAGCTCTTCTGTTCCAAATGTTGGCTGAGCTAAGATCATCACACAAGGCAGGGAAGAGAAAAGTCCACCTGGCTGCATCCGTTTTCTTCCAGCCACAAGATGCCGCTAGGGCGTCCGCGCTAATAAGACCTCCCCGCTAATAAGACCTCCCCATAAGGAAATCCGGCATCCACACTGCCCCTGCCTTCCCCAAGCAGCCCCGACGCCCCTCTCCCACTGGTGGCCTCCCAGCCTGTGAATGGTCTTCTAATGACCCTCCCAGTTGGTGGCATCCTCCCCCTCTTCCCCGCTACATACACACACACACACACACACACACACGGAGCCAGGACAGCCTTCCCAAAGCAAAAATTTGATTCCATCACCCCCACTTCAAACCCTTCAGAGGCTCCCTGGTAGAGTTCTAGCCCCACCCCCGACCCAGATCGCCCAGCCTCAGTTCAGTACCCAGGTCCCCAGTGACCTCAGGCGCCCCCTGACCTGCTGCTACTTCCCACTTGCCTCCAGGCTCATTTTGACTGTTTGTCAAGGAAGCCTTCCTTCCCTCGAACCTCCGCACTTTGGGTTAGGTTCTCCTGCTGTGTTCCTAGAACTTTCTACGCTAAGACATCTTCTGACACTGCTAAGCTCTCAAGAAGCAAGTACATTTTGCTTACTACTGTGAGTCCACCCTCTCTCCCTTAGACACTCAGAATTGCATGTGTTATGAATAAATGAATGAAGGGGTGGGTCTCAAAGGGACAGGCAGAGCTGCTCTAGCCCATCCCGACCCCTTCCTTCTGTAGAACATCAGAAGCAAAACCAGGAGTACCTCTCCTGAGGGTCACTTTCTGCTGACACCATTCACTGCCTCTTCTGTGTCAGTTCTAGTAAAAAACCAAGATACTTCAAAGCCCTCCATCCCTAGGCCCTCTCCAGTGTCCTCCCAAGAAGGGGCACCCTCCACCCTGGACCACACAGGGCACTCTCCCCAAGTCCCCACCCCACAAGACTCCAGGCCTCTACCCGGGCTGCTCCTGCCACCTGAGTCACCCTCTTGATTCCTTCTCCTGGCTGACTCTTACTCTGTCCTCAGAACTGAATGTAGAGCCCACTTCTTCCAGGAAGTCCTCTCTGATGATGTCCTTTAGCTCTTGGCTGGGCTCCCTCTACAGTAGGACTGCTTGGCGACCAACTGGTGTTTGTCCACCTGCTCCTCTGAGACCATGACCTCTTGGAGGCCACGTGGGAAAAAGGAGTGAGATGACAAGAGGGGTGGGAAGAGCAAAAATCAAAATCACAGCCCAAGCCCCAAATCAAGGATACTGTCTCAGAAGAAAAGAATAAAATGTTTAATACGTATGTCATTTGGCTATTATTTTTGTGGCTCATGGAAAGCAAGAGCTTGGTGTTCTAGTGTAAAATCCAAGTTACATGCAAAGAAATGTACATATTCATATCCAAAGGAAACCAGAGCTGCTCAACAACAGTTTGCAGTTAAAATCCAAAGGAACTTTGATAAAGGCAATCTCCCTCTCTCTCTCTCTTTTTTTTTTTTTTTGTATCATATAGTTGTACAAGTATTTGAATAACTAAGTGATGGCTACAGCCTATGATTCTGCACTGGAGTGTTTGGGGCTGAGGAAGCCCAGATTACATGCACTGTGTAAATACAATCGCACCAACACACTGACAGGCGCCCTAGCTGAAGTTCCAAAGCAGACAACCTTACGTTGCAAGACAGCTCTCATTAGAAAGTAAGAAATGCAATGTTCTGTACTCAGTTACATACCTTATATGGGCCATTAAGTGATAGTGCATCTTGTCTAATGAAACCCCAAAATAAATTGTTAACGTCAATTTTCTCCATCTGACCCTTCTTTGCTAACTTTGGATATCAAACCCTCACTCCATACCGAAAGCTTAGGCCTACGCTGCAGCAGGTTACATCCCGTGGAAGAAAGCCGATCAAGGGAGAACTGGAGAGTTTCCCTTCAGAAGCTGCTAAGTCTGGTTTTGCACCTGTACATCATTTGCAACCACGTCAGCGTCAAAGGAGTAAGACCTTACCTCTGTGGGGCGAAAAGCACTTCGGTGCTTCAGAAAAATCAAAGAACGCTGAGCTTTGTGAAACAGTCCTGAGGCACTTAAATTGTACTTTTTCTGAAAGGCTCCAAAACTGACCCAATTCACCATTCCACGTAAAACAGGGAGGTGCCGGAATTAGTAGATAGAACATGCCCTTGAAGACTGACAAGGCCCTGCTTGAATCCTGCTACAGCATTTACTAGCCACTAAACGGACCAATTCCTTGACCCCTCTGAGAAGGCTTCCCAATCTGCAAAAGGGGGCTGCCACCGCCCACCTGGGAGGCATGGATGTGAATGCAACATGCAAGTAGGGCGGCCGACTGCTACCTGACACGGGGCCTGGTTAGTTTCCCTCCGCTGCCCTTCTTCCCCTTTAAACTTGCACTGTTCCTCCTGGTAAGGGTCAAGCCCCCAGATCAGACTGCCCGATTCTTCTGTGTATCCCCGGATACATGCCTTACCCTTAGGAGGCCAGAAAAAGAACCATCTCCTCCCACGTTACTATCAGTGTTCTTAAGAGTCTGGGTTTTTTCAACTCTATTTTGCAGGGAGACTATTCCAGAACTGTCCAACCACCATTCTCCACTTTGGCTCGTCTCCCAGCGCCCATCCCTTCTCACCTCAAATCTTCTGTCTGCTGGCCTTTTGTTTGTGGGAAAGAGAGTCCGCTATGGTGGGGACTCCCTAGGCCTCCGTCCCTCCCTCACAGATGAGTGTGACTACCTTATCCCCACTCCCCACTCCGACTCCAGATTCTGAGGAGGTTCCCCTCCCGGACACTGCAGCCATTGCATCATCCCAAGACGTGCACGCGTGGCCACAACCCTCCCTTCAGATTTCTTCCTGGGTGGCCCTGCCCACCCCCAAGACCCTTAAGGATAAATGCCATTGCTCTGAAAATCCCAAACACCGCTGACTGACACACCAAAGCTGCATGGTCTGGGCTTTCCTCCAACCCAGGCACAGCCCTGCCCTGCCTCAGCCTCAGTCTGCACCTCTCGAGATGAGCTCATCCACCTGCACGGCTGTGAACACCAGCTAAGAATGACGACTCCCAACGTGTATCTGTGGTCCGGCTCGTTAACCTGAGCCCCAGGGTCATAGACCCGAGAGCCTCTTTGAAGTCCTAACTTGGATGACAAATGGAATCTTAAAAATGCCTCATGTCCACCATTTACTCTAGAGTTCGATTCCTGGCAGGTACCTCCCAGGCTCCCGATTTTAGTAACAGACTCAGAACCCACCTAGGTGTTTGAGGTCACAGTCAATTTCCCCTGTTCCTCCCCCCGGCCCTGCCCTGGAATCACTCTTGTCATTTCTGTCACTAAGCCAGTCTCAAGTCTGATTCTGCAAGGACCACGGATGGAACCCCACAAGCTCACAGCAAGGTGCACTGAGTCACAGTCCTCCGAATAGAATTCCCTGGAGGGGGAGGCATCTCCTGCCGCTGGTCACCTCAGAAGGCACTGGATTCTCACAAAGGAGGACCAGGAGAAGGGACTCAAGGTTCTCCTGTGGTCTGAACTTTGAAGGGCCCGAGGTTTAGGGCAGTTCCTAGTTAGCAGACACACCTGCCAGTGAGCAGATGAGGATGGGGGAACCCAGGCAAGGCTGTTCTCACTCCGACCCCTGGGCTATCGGGAGCCACGGGAAAGGCCTGTGTCCAGGGCACAGCCCAGCTATCACAGATCCCAGCATGCATTTGCCAACCCAGAGAGCCTAGACTCCTACTTGTGACTTTTACTTCTGTTCTGTTCCCCCCCAAAATGTGATGGACTTTTTCAGAAAGTCTGGCCTGTCTCAAGCGAGACCAAGTCAGTGAAGGATGAGGTGTCCACATTTGGACCAGAGCATGAAAGGAGAAACAAGGTCTCATGGCCAGCATGATGGTGGTGGCCAAACCCTTCCCCTGGGTGAGATGAACCAGGGTGTGGGTGAGAATGCAAGGTCCCTTCACGGCTCACTGGGGTGTTGGAGACTCACTACCGCAAACTAACGACACGGCCGTCAGTGGTGGACGTCAGCTGCAACAGACATGGAGTCAGCTACTTAATGCCAACATGGGTTAATAGTAAAGGCCAGTGCAGGGAGGCCTGCATGGCTGCTGAGGCAAACCACAGACCCGGCTCTGAATGCCCACTGGCTGGAACAGAGAGGAAGCTACGCTCCCCTTTAGCGGTCCCTGTGTCCACCAGATCCAAGTGAGCCAGCTACTTAGGAGAAGGCCATATTCTTCTGATACTCAGAAAAACCAGCCTCGTAAAGGGAAAAAAAGAGTGGCATGGAGTTTAGACCTGCTCCTGCCCTTCTATGAAGGCAAAGTAAAGTAAATGGCAAGGGGAAGGTGAATGCAAAAAGAAAAAACAAAAAACAAAAAAGGTGACTGCTTCCTCCAACAGCATCCCCTGCAGCTGCTCATCTCCGAGCCTGCCACTTTCTCACCAGTGACCGCTGGCCAGGAAGCTCCGTCACGCACGTCACACAGCGACAGCCTGGAACCCGGTGCCAAGCACGTTTGTGTAAAAAAGCCGGAATCAAGGAAGATGCTGCAGATTTTGACTTTCCAAGTTTAAATACTCCATGAAAAAAATCTCTCAGCAGCCGCCTAAATCAATTCGCATCTCACTTCTACAAAACAATCAAACAAAATTATTAAGGGCGCATTTTTCAACAAATATAAGGAGGACCAAACTGGTTCCTCAAAGCAAGGATTTTAACAGGTATCAAACACCAGTGGGTGATGTGATAACAAAGCAAAAATTCCAAAAATCTAGAAAATAGAAGATGAGTAGGATAATATATGTATCAAGGCAACTGTTAAGTTTTTGCTTTTTAAAGCAATGGGGACAGCACGGAGGACGATCTGGCTACTTCCAATGCAGGGTGTCCAGAGCCCACATTTTCAGACGCAACAACATGCTCACAGGGCGGTACAAGAGAGAAAGGGAAATAGAAAAAAGAAAAGAGGAACAGTGAAAATTAGAAACACAAGAGAACAAAAATAACTGACAGCAATTACAAGAATTTACGTGAGTGTGATGAGGACATGGACGAGGGGACGGTGAGACCCACCCTCACCTATTGTTCCAGGGAAGGCAGGGGCCTGAGGAGAGCGGCGCTGATGGGGGACCCCAACATGGTCAGCGCCCCAAACCTAAACTTCACCTAGATGCGTCTAGGCAGCTTTTGAGCTACCAAATGTGGTCGCATTTCAAGCTGGAAAATTTTACTCACTCCCAACATGAGTAACAGGAGAGAATTAGGCTCTGTTCCTGCACCAAAGCATTGTTTAAAAAATTAATGACTGTGGAATAGTAAAAGCAACAATGGAGTAAAAGTGACTGGAGAACTTTCTTGACCCGAGCTCACTGGCCACGTTATCTCACTGATGTTCAGATGCTGGATGAGCCCTTATGGTAACAAAACAAACAGACGCACCAGGAGGGAGGTTTAATGCGCTAGCTGTATTTTGAAGCCGAGAGCCATGCCAGGTACACAAGGTTCTGGGTATACAATGGTGACAGTGTCAACCACTATGGGCTAAGCACACATCCAGCTACTCCACCAAATCCCAAGGGCAGACTTCAAAAGGCAAAAACAAGCTGGCATTCTCTGGTGGGTCTGCAGACTCAGAGCCAAGCAGTTGCTGAGCAAAAATGTCACCAGTGCCTCCTATGACAAAAGAGGAGGCACTGGCCAGAGGGCTGGGGCAGGGCTCCAGGCTTCCACTGCTCACCCACCTTTCTGTCCAGGGGGAGAACGTGGTCCCTGTTTACATTGCACCGATGCACCTACCTTGACTAACACCTCGGGGCTTAGCAGGTGGTGACATGTGACAGGAATGGAGCCAGTCTGGGAGTGGCACTGTGCTGGCATCTGTGCACTCAGCTTTGCCCAGGCCACTACACCTGCCAGCTCATCTACAAGAAGCAGAAGGGGAGAAGGGCATGTAGATCACAGGGCCCTGCGAGGACAAGTACAGATCATGGCCACGACATGACTCGCCCCTTCCTTAAGCCATAGAGGTATGTCCGGGAATTGAAAATTCATTCAGAGCCCGCCAGGCACCACAAGCAAGTGGGACTCGGGTCCCCTGTGCCTGTCACTCACAGGACTGGTGTGGACTATCTTTTTATCAATTCTCTGGCATCTTCTCCTCCAACTTACCAACAACCAGAAAGTAGAATCTGATTTTAGACTCACAGAGAATCGCAGAAATTCCAACATTTACTATGTTTTTTTCCCAGTTTAAACATCAGCTCAGTGGGAGTTCTGTACCAGGGTCTACACGAGGCCTGGAATTCTCCCAAATACAGATCTCTTATAACACGTGTGCAAACCACACACAGGCCCACCAGAAGTAAAATGCCCACAGATAAGTTGGAATTACTGAAACTGAAAGCAGCAAAAACGGTGCTGCTAGGAATAGACTCATGGACATAGAAAGCAAACTGTGGTTAGCAGGCAGGAAAGGGAAGATTAACAGATACACATTAATAACTATAAAATAAATGACAAGGACCTACTATATAGCACAGGGAACTATATACAATTTCTTGTAATGAGTTCTACTAAAAACAATCTAAAACATATGTATATACATATGCATATGTTTATAACTGAATCTGTGCTGTACACCTGAAACTAACATTGTAAATTGACTACATTTCAATAAAAAATAATTTTAAAAAATAAGTAAAATTAAAAGCAATGCCATTAAGAAAAAATAAAAGAATACTGTAATCCCCTTAGCTGTAGGTGGTGGAGAATTCTGGTTGCAAGCACCAAGTCCACTGGATCACTCCAGCACTGGCTGTCACTCTTTCTGACCATCAGAGAGTCACTTGGCTTCAGTGAGTTTACTTTTCTCTTCTGTGAAAGGCTTCAGTTGCAACTAACGGTGTATAGAATCCCATCATTCACAAACTCAACAATTAATGAGGACTTCCCATGGGCCAGGCTCTGGAAATATGAAAATATATGGTCCCAGATATATTCATGGGTAGAAGAAATTTATGCCATAAAGACATTAATCCTTATTGCTTTGATAGACAGATTCAATACAATTCTGTTTAGATTTCCTACCAGATTTTTCATGGGTAACAAGATAATTTATGGTCAGGAACAGCCAAGAAACTTCTTTAGAACCAGCACTGGGAAGGGGTGGATAGGTCATTCATTTCCACTGGTCTTTCTGAAGTGATGAAAACGTTCTGGAATAATAATGGTTGCACCACTGTGAATATACTAAAGCTGCTGAATTGTAGCATTTAAGTGGGTGGACTTCATGGTGTGTGAACAATATCACAGTAAAGATGTTAAATGAAAAAATATTTCTTGACAATTATTTTTCCCTCTATACAACTAGTCTGCCCCACAATTTAAGAAAAACAAAAAAAACCAAAACAAACCAAATTTTGCCAGGAGCTCTTTAGGACTGCAATGTCACTGAGTCTCCAACGCCTCTGGTGGTGCTGTTTCTTTAACACACACTAGCTGGGCTGGACTAGTTAGGGACTGTAACTATCTTTTTAAGATCGACGGTCACATGTTTCACCCTGGGAGAGGGAAGGATGGAGGTTGTCACAGCCTCATGCCTTCAGCTCATTTTTAAATGAACCAAGCCTTGCTTTCAACACTGTAATCCCTCTCACTATAAAAACAGTGACATCATCAAGCACCGCCATCATAACACGTGAACGTGTTAAAGGTACTTACCTGGGGCAGAAACACTGAGGGAGGAGATGGAAGCTCTCTCAGCACTGACACTCCCTTTTACCGACTCCACCAGGAGAAGCTGGGGTTTACAGCTGGAGGCTCTCAGCCCGGGAAGCAGCGCAGATGCCACTGAGTTAGACCTCAGGGATCCGAAAAGGGAGAGGAGGGCAGCCCCGGGGTCGCGGGGCAGGGGACGCGGGCTGCAGCCCCGCTCGGAGGCCATACCCAGCCCCAGCCGCCCGCCCCATCCGGGTCAGCAGACCCCGCCCGCCCGGGACACAGCCCGCCCAGGGGCGGGGACGGGCCGGCGGCCCAGGAGAGGAAGCTCGGGAGGAGAGGACTCGCGGGCGGTAGAGGGGAAGGGGACGACAGACGCGGACTGAGGGGAGCCCGGCTGGGGCGAGAGGCGGCAGGTGCACACCTGGCCCTGGACAGCTGTGGCCGGGGCGCAGGGGAAGGAGCCAAAGTCCTACGAAAAAGTCTCAGCGAAAGAGCTGAGAAGCCTTTGGGGCCGATCCCCGGCTCGGAGCTGGAGCTTCCAACCCTCTTTCCAGCTGGCACCGACGGCGCTTGCGCAGGAGGGCCAGCGATCCTCTCTGGGTTCTGTGAGAGAAGGTGGGGAAGTGAGGGAGGGAGAAGATGGGAGAAGGAGGGGAGGAGGGGAAAAGCGGAGGGAGAGAGATGGATAGGAGGAGCAGAGAGAAGGCAGGGATCTGGAGGGGGGAGGAGAGTAGCAGAGATGGAGAGAAAAACTTTTAACTCTGGGGGCACCCTGAAGGAGGCAGCAGTCCTGCCTCTGCACACTTCTCTAACCCTTCAAGGCCCACAGCTCATATTTTAACTCCCTGGTCCAGCCCTCCACCCAAGGCCTCTGCAGGACCCCTACGGGGATCACACCCGTTGCCCCCACGCGGAGCTGGGTTTCCTTTTGCTCTGGGAACCAAGCACCCGCAAGTGTTGTTGCTCAGAACTACCTTGGGAAGAGTACATATTCCCCTTATTACACGCTGGTTAACAGGAAGGCAAGATCTCTGCCTTAGCTCCACTGTCCCAGGTGTTGTGCTGGCGGGGAGCTGGAGGTACAAGGTCAGATCCCTAGAAGGAGCATACTGCCTGAGTGTTGGTGCATAGTCCCCATCCCTCCTGAGTAAACCACACCCCACCCTCAGGGAACCATCAAGGGCACCCAATATATCCCTGGGTGTGGGAGAGCTGCCCTCAATTCCAGTGCCCAGCTTGCTAGGAAGACAGGAGAGTTACTGACTCCAAATTCTTTCTCCTCAGTGCAGGACCGGCCAGTAAGTTGGGAGACCAGGTGTTGGGGCATGGAATAGCCAGTTTCTGTAGACCTAGATGGCAAACTAATGTCCTGGAAAACCATCACCCCAAGTCAGAATTCAGGCTTATTTCCTACGTGCTTGGTTGTTGCAAACTTCTTGGTGTAGGAATTCTTTGTTGTTAGAATCCTTTGTTCTTGCAGCTATCTGCCTGGGTCAGATCCCTGTAAACCTCCAACAAAACAAACGTTATTTTCTATTATGTAACTTGTTATCTTCATATGAATGGAAAAGTGTTAAATATCCTTAAAGTTCAGAGCCTTCAAAATATGCTCTCCTGTATATTTTAGGCTCTAGGCAACATTGTTTTACAAGCAAGATGAAGCCTAGGAGACAGAGCACAGGGTTAAAGTCAAAAATACAGATCTAATATGGAGTCAGATTTGTTCTTTTCTATTACCGGGGCAGAAGACACTTGAGGATTTAAATTCCTTTAAGTTAAAAATAAATAAATCTTTAAAGGAATTTACATACATAGGTTGGAATGTGCATAGCATATCTGGAAAAGCACCCAAAAGATTGTAAACAGTGGCATCTCCAGGGAGGGCTGAAAGAAGAGAGGATGAGGGAAACCTTCTTTCACTTGTGTATTTTTGTGCTCTGTTTGAATTTTTTTAACCACATGCATGTATTTCTTATTCAGTTAAAAAAATGTGTAATGGAGCAAAGAAGTAACAAGCTCAGCAAATACAGCAGCCATGGAATCACTGAGCCATCACTTTTGATTTAAGCCAGAAGCATTTATTGACTCTCTCCCATGTGCCCAGTGCTGTTTTAAGACTTCTTTTATTTTTTTTTTTATAAAATAATAACATGCTATCCCTCACCCCTGTCCATGGTTGGTTGAAAACCAACTGAGTTTTTATTGAGTTGTTTTCCAAGGAGTAGAGATGAGTTATAAACAGAACACATCTTCAGGGCAAAACAGGCGGAGTGGTTTTCCAGCAGGCCAGATCACTATGAAGGGTTTTCAACAGAGGCACACAGAGGCTGAGAGAGAAAGCCTCCAGGACCCTACGAAAAGCTGCCCAAACTGCCTTCTCCATGGCACTACTGAAATAGGAAAGAAAAAATCTGACTCCATATTAGATCTGTTCCTTTGACTTTAACCCTGTGCCCTGTTTCCTAGGCTTAGTCTTGTTGGTTCTGCACCTTTTGTAAAACAATGTTGCCTAGAGCCTGAAATATACAGGAAACCCTATTCTCAAGGCTCTGACTTTGAAGGATAGTAACACTTTTCCATTCATATAAAGATAACAAGCTACAGAATAGAAAATTACATTTGCTTGTTGGAGGTTTACACGGATGTGACCCAGGTGAAGAGCTGCAAGAACAAAGGATTCTAACAACAAAGAATTCATACACCAAGTTTGCAACAACCAAGCATTCCCTCTTCCCATTTTTAATATAAGAAGATCCTGAAATCTGACTTGGGGAGATGCTTCCCCAGGACATTATTCTACGATTTCTCAGCTGGCTTTCCAAATTAAAATCGCTATTTCTTGCCCCAAAACCTGGTCTCCTGATTTATTGGCCTGTAATGCACGAGCAGAACAAGCCTGGACTCGGAAAAACAAACAGACATTGAAAGTACCCATTTGGTATATTAAATGACCTGCTTCTACTTGTCTTCCTGACGTTTTATTCTCTTGACCACTCCTGCTATGTTTATGAAAAACCTGTCATGTAGACACATTTCCAACTCTAGCCACTACACTTCCAGGTAAGAACTGAAGCCAAGAAGGCAATGGAAATTGCTAGAAGGTATTACCTGGCCAAAATAGAGCAGATGCAGATGTGGGTTCTGGCTGATGTTCAGGAGCAGGCTGGGACACCTGACAATATGCTATAAGTACGGATAGACAGCTGGGCACCAAAGGAGAAGCTTCTAAACTTCCATGAGGGAATTGTTGGATAGGAAGGAAAAGTCCCAGACTATAGCTCGGATCCCACCACGAGCTTCCTGGGCGAGACTGGGCAAGTCATTTAAAATCTCTAGGCCTGTGCTGTCCAACATGGGAGCCACCAGCAACATGCAGGATTATGAAGTTATTCTGTAGCCAGACAGAGTTATAAATAAACATTATATTGCAAAGGCCCAGCAGGTATAATGTTTAAAAACGTTATTGGTTATCTTCTCCTAACGAGTTATTTTTGTATGTGTAGCTTTCTGTGGTTTGTAATGCCTGCGACTAATGATTCCGTTACAGTGAGGTATTTTGAAATTATAAGTTACTGGACACAGTACCCTCATATCACAGTGGAAAAAAACTGATCCACATAAGCAAGGAGATCTGACTTATTAGTTATGAGCAGGGGCTCTGGGGCCAGCCTGCCTGAGTATAAATTCTCACTCTGCCTCCAGGGGGTTCTGTGTGAATCTTCGACAAATTATTGTTGTTGTTGTCTTTGTTATTATTTGTGCCTCTTTTTCCTTACCTTTTAAGTAGCGAGGAATATGTAGACTCTATCCCCTACTGTGCTGGCAGGATTAAATGAGTAAACCTCTGTGCTGCCCACTTCCCTGGGTTTCAGCATTCTCCAGGCAATCAGTGCCAAACTCAGAGGCATTCTCTACTGTCTTCGTCAGTCTGGGATGCTGTAACAAATTACCGTGTGTCGGGTGGTTTAAACAACCAGCATATTCCTTACAGTTTGGAGGCTGAGACTTTCAAGGTCAATGTATCCTTGAGAGGATTGCCAGCTCGAAGATGGCTGTCTTCCCAATATCTTCATGTCCCAGAGAGCAGAGAGAAGCAAGCACTCTGGGGCCCTGTATAAGAACACTAATCCCATTCATGAGGGCTCTACTCTCATGACCTCGTTTTATCCTACTAATCACCTCCCAAAGGCCCCGCCTCCCAATACCATCACCCTGGGAGATGAGGTTTTGACATATTTATTTTGAGGGGATGCAAACATTCAGTCCACACATCGGCTAACTCTCCCCAGCATGCAGTCATCAAACCTGTAGCTAATTTCAAAGTAATATTCATATCTCTCTGCCCATTTCCATTCCTACATCCACTATCACTGAAGCCCTGTTACATTTTATTCCTTATTTTTCTGGTAGAGATTTAATTGATTCCTCTAACTCCAATGCTCCCCTCACTCCAGTCTGCTTAACAGCCCTGCCAGGTAGGTCTTCCTTAAAACACCTTCCCACTTCACCTGGTTGTTTTTTAGGCATAAAAGTCAGATTCCTCCCCACACCCCATCCTAGACCTTTAATCCCTTACACTACGGCTCACTATGTTATTTTCCTATTACCACTGTAAGAAATTTCCATAAGCTTAAGAGCTTAAACCAGCACAGATTTATCAGCTTATGGCTGTGGAGGTCAGAGATCCAACACAGTTCTCATTGGGCTAAATTCAAGGTAGCAGCAGGGTTCCTTCCTTCTAGAGGGTCTAGAAGAGAATGTTTCCTTGTTTTTTTTTTTCCAGTTTCCAGCGGTCACCCACTTTCCTTAGCTTGTGCCCCACGACTTCCTCCATTTTCATGGTCAGCAGCCTTTCTGAACATTGCTCCATGGCTACAATTCCCTCTGATTTTAAACTCAGCTGGGAAATGTCCTCCATTTCAAGGACCCCTGTGATTACATTCGGCCCACCTGGACAATCCAGGCTACTCACCCTATTGTCTCATCTCAGGATCCCCTTGTCCCATCCCACTCAGGCATTATGTATGTGGCTGTGACACTCACCTTGTGTAACATTTCCTCTCATGAGCAATTTATGGTTCAAGGCACTTATGAATGACTTTTTGTTTTTCTTCCTTAGCCTTTCTACATTCAGTATGTCTGGTGAGATTATATGAATCCATTTTATTTGTCCCCCTGCACTAATCTTTAATAATGTATCAAGGGTTTAAAAGGCTAACTAATACACAATTTAGAAGACAGAAATCCTCTAAGATTTTTGTCCTAAAATATCTGTCATGCCTTTTGCCATGTACGGTAACATGTCACAGGTGGCTACCCTGTGGCCGGGGAGTGACATGATTCTGCAATCACACTCCCCTCATTATCACCAATGTGCTGATCACCTAACCAAGGATCTATGCTCCCCGATTCACTCACTTCCTCCTTCTTTCCATTGACTATCCTGTTCCCACCGCTTCCTTCATTCACCACATCAGGATTTCATGACCACATTCTTTAAATGGAATGGATATCTTGAATCTAATGTCTGACACCTGTTCTTACTGTATATGCACACACTGACCTGCACATAACCCCGTCCAGCTCTTTATTTTCCTAGAATCTCCCAGGGGAATCAGTTCCATGATGATGGTGATGATGATGATGTTACTGACAATGATGACAGGGACCACTCAAGGATTCTGATAAAGAGGGAATCAATAAAGGGAGGGAATCATTGCAATATTGCCCCAGAGACAGGCTTAAAATTAAATAACTGCTATAGTGTTTAATGAAATTGACTAATATTTAACTATTTTTAAAACTGTATATCACTGAATTTAAACTTTTAACGGGAATTTTCATTCACCAGTAACCAAGATTCAACTCTAGGACCAAAGTCTAAGGATTTCGATCTTCTAACAAATTGTCCACTAGCATTTTAAACACGTGATCCTTTTAAAAAGCTTAGTGCTGGGCTGAAAATAAGCAGGATTCATATAATCTCACCAGACACAGTGAATGTGGAAAGACTAAGGAAGGAAAACAAAAAGCCATTCATAACATCTTGAACTTTACGTTGCTCACAGTAGAAAATGTTAGCCAAGGTTAGTGTCACATCAACATGACACCTGAGTGGGACGAGGAAGCTGATCTTCCTCATCAGATATTTATGCTGATTTGTTAGATGCCAACACAGTTTCCTCATTGGATTTGCTTTTAACAAGTATGGAAGAATTTACGTTCTACCAAAAGCAGTCTAAACATTTTCCCCTGCTGTCAGGTCTCTGGACTGAATGTCCCCAGAAGAAGGACATGAATATATTTCATAGCGAAGTCTTCCTGAGAAGCAGCAGGCTTTTTGAGGGCAGAACTGCAGGGACCCCCATGGAGGGCTGGAGGAGGGCTAGAGGGGACACTGGAAAAACAGCAGGAGTGAGTTCAGATACTACTGCTCAGGTCGCCAAAGACAGCATTGCTATGTCTAAGGATATGACATTCTCCCAAATGTTCCATGAGTGAAGAGTCTGCGAACACTAAGCAGGTTGTTAAGACACAGCAGCACATAATTTGCATCACAAATCAATTACAGTATGTTTTGATATAACTGAGCCGTCTTGGAGACAACAATCAATAAACAATTCTAAATCTGCAGGATTCCTTGACGATATGCAAGCAATGAGCTAGATGTGTGCTGCAGATAACTCTTACTGCAGGGCTCACTCCTGCAAAGCATAGAACTAGTTTTCTCAGCAGACAGAGGGAACCAAGTCAAGATTCCTAATCTTGAGAGATTTACTATATGGCAGGAAAGATCAGACAAGTACATACAGCCAAATATGAATAAATGTAATCAAATATTATCAAATGTGATTGGGGCACAGATGAAAGAAAAATACCTTTCACCTGGGATCTAGAGAGACTTCTTCAGAAAATGTGGCTTTGGAGATGGCCAAAGACATGGGTGGAAGTTTGGAAAAACAGGATGTAAGGAATTTAAAAACTGATTCTAAAATTCATATGAAAATTCAAAGGATCCCAAATATCCAAAACAATTTTGAACAAGAAAAACAAAGTTGGGAAACTTGTACTATCTGATTTTCAGACTTTTTTTTATAAAGCTACAGTAATCAGAAAGTACAGTGTTGCTGTAAAACAGGAAAATAGAATAATGGAACAGAATAGAATGTTCAGAACTAAACCAACACTTATATACACAATTGATTCTCAAAAAGGATGCAGCGGAGAAACAATCTTTTCAACAAGTAGTGCTGGAACAATTGGATAGTGATAAGCAAAAAAATATATATATAAATAAATAAACTTTGATCCACACCTCATAAAGTATACAAAAATTGACTCAAAATGGATCATAGATCTTAATAGGAAATCTAAAACTATAAAACAGCTAGGAGAAAAAGCATAGGCTTAAGCTTTATGACCTTGGGTTTGGCAAATATTTCTTTGCTATGACACCAAAAGTATAATCTATTTTAAAAAGAAACTGATAGAGTGAACTTTATCAAAATGAAGACTCTTCAAATCTGTTCTAAACACTGCTAAGCAAATGAAAAGACAAGCCATAGACAGAAGCTATTTGCAGATCATATATCTGATAAAGGTCTCTCTTTGTATCTGATCCAGAATAAAGAGGTCTCAAAACTCATTAATAATGCAAACACCTGAATGAATGAATGAGGCCAGAAAACACACTTCAGTAAATGGATAATAAGCATATGAAAAGATGCTGATTAAAGATGCCATTAGTCATTAGAGAAATGCTTTTAAAAACCACAGTGAGATACTAGTACACATACATACAAGAATGAATACGATTAGAAAGACCGACCTTACAAAGTGCTGGTAAGGAAGTAGAGCAACCAGAGCTGATACACACCACAAGGAATTTACAATAGTACAACCATTTTGGAAAAGTCTTTAACAGTTTCTTTAAAAAAGGTAAACACCTATCTACCATATAACCCAGATATTCCTCATCTGGTGCTTTAGAAAAGAAAAGCATATGTCCATATAAAGACTTGTAACCAAATATTCACTGCAATTTTGTTTATAATAGCTCAAGTTGTAAATAACCCATGCAGCCATCAAGAAGTAAATGGAGAAACAAATGATGGTCTATCCAAACACTGTTCACAATAAACTCTTCAGTAAAAACTCAGCACTAAACAATAGTCTGCTATAAGACAAATAAGCTATTAATACAGCAACACAGATGACTCAAGATAATTACACTGAATGAAAGAAGTCAGACAACATAGAGCAGATACTGCATGAATCCATTCATACAAGGATCTTGAAAATGCAAACAAATATGTTGTGATGGAAAGCAGATCAATGGTTTCCAGGGGAAGAGATGGGGAGGGAGGGAGGGACAACAAAAGGCAGGAGAGAAGCTTTGTGGGTGATGGGTATGTTCACTTTCTTTAGTGTGGTAATGGTTTCTTGGGGATATACTTATGTCAAAACTTATTAAGCTGTACACTTTAAAAGTGTGAACACTATTTTGCCAAGTATAACTCAAAGCTGTTTTAAGAAAAAAGGCACTTTAGTCCTGATCCACCTCAGCACCTGATTGGAGTGACATGATCAGTCCCTCACCCTGTTTGTCTAACAGGAAGGTAGAAAACCTCTCACAGAAGATAACATATGGGTTTTTCATCTGCAATGTCTGCCATGTAATAAAGAATTTTTGGACATGCAACATGTCAAGACTATATGATGGATAATATGAGAATAAGAAACATTAGACAAAGGATGCAAACCTCCAGGTGATGTAGGCATCAGAGTTACCAATAAAGGCTATAAAATACTTTTAATATATTCAAGAAAATAAGGAAATGATGGGAGAATATATAACAGGGTAAAGACTTTCACCAGAGAAATATACTGGAATGTATTTTTAAGAAAAATCAGACAGATAGTCTAGAACTGAAGCTTTCAGCTCTGGAAACAGCTAAACAGAGCTAATTAGGATCCCTTTTAAGTAAAACTTTCAGTAATGCCGGGTAAAATACAACAAAGTAATACAGAGCTAACTATGGAGAGAGAAGTTCCCAGGAGACAATACAAAGATGACACTTAAAGCCCAGATTGGTAATCTTGTGAGCTGATGCCACCACACCCTGGAGGGAAGGGGTTTTAATCTGCACATAAATAGGGGTACAATGTCCATTTAGGGAAAAGGGTCCATACCAGATTTAGAAGACTCTTCCTTTATATCTATTTAGTCAGAGACAGACATGTAAAGTGGCAGCAGAGGTCACAGTGACAAAGGGCCTTGGGCCAAGGAGTGTGAGCACCTCTGCAAGCTGGGAAAGGCAGGAAGACGAATCCCTCCCTAGAGCCTCGGTTTGGAACGTAGCCTTGGCCACACGTTGGTTTTAGCCCACTGACAATGTCTTTGCACTTCTGCACCCTAGAACAGTGAGATGATGAATGTGTATTGCTTTAAGCCACTGAGTCTGTGGTCCTTTGTTACAACAGCAATAGGAAAGAAACTCAGGAACCAACATGAACATGAACCAAAAGCTGCCTGCTGTGCTGGCAGAAAGTTCTTTGTCTCTGATCCTGGGGGAGTCTCCTGTCTTCTGGCAGCATTCACAAACTGCCTCATGCTAACTTGGAACGTTGCAGAGGGTTAAATCTTAACCCTGCACAGTTCTTGATATTTAGTTAATAAAAATGATGGTGTCATCATGGGTATTTTTCCATCTTTTAAATACCCTTCAGTCTTCTAATAAAGCTACTTCTAATTGAGAGACAGTGTAAATAGTTTTCAAACTTCATAATAAATAACTGTGTTATTATTTGGTTATTTAAATTATGAATAATAATATTCACATTAGTAAAAGTTATTAAAATCAATACTGTTTAATGAAAATATCATTTCTTTTTGCATGAACATGTATTAACTACAAGAAATGTTCCATGCTTTGTTCTACGATTTACTGTTAGAGCCTTAAAGAATAATATTTTCCTCAAAAGATTTTATGGTGAAGGGATTTCTTTTGGTGGAACAGTTCCTGCATCAAATCTGGTGCATGGCTCAGGCCACTGGGAAATTAGAGATGATAGAAATAAGGAGGCATTATAAACAGAATCATTTTTAAAGGAATTAAAAAACTAGATGTGTGAAAACAAAGAATCAGAGAATATTCTGGTGAAATAAATGTATTATTCAGCTTAAGCAAGACACGGGGTGAATAACTCTAAAATGAAAAAACCACCGAGAGATTAGCAGCGAGTCATGCATGCAGTGTGACTGATCAAAATCAAGTTGTTTCCAAACCAGTGTGCAGGCTTGATGCCTTCATGAATCAAATCTGAGTGGCACCAGGCCACCTCGAATACATGTTGATGAGGTATTTATAAGCCCTTCACCACCCCAGCTCAAAGCCCACACACGAGCCACAAGACCATCACCTACACATCTGCAAAACACACAGCATGGTGAATAGCACTTTTCTTGTTCAGTAGCCGGTGGCAGGGCATTGTGAGCAGACAGATATACAGGGACACAGAGACACAGAGGCACCACCCCTCACTCAGCTGATAACCTTCCGTGCATTCCTGGGGACAGGATTGTCATAAAATGCAACATGGATTGATCCTCCTCCTAGGAAAAGAACGGTAGGGCTGTCCTCAGGTTGGAGCAAGGGTGGCCGGAGGATCTCAGAAGAGCTGTTTCAGCACAACCAATAGAAATATCGGCCACTGTGACCACGAGAGACAAGTCTCCTGCCATCCCAGTAGGCACTTGGGCTCCTGACAAAAGCTGGGCTCAGTAAAGGGTTGAGTAGAAGGCACAGACCTGAGGGATGCCCCAGCAAGAGACAGGAGGTAGGGCCTGGTTTATACTGCTCTGGGTGTATCCCAGCCTCATCCGAATATGAAATCAGAAATTTGCAAAACAGCAGAGCTGGGATGGATCATCTACTCCAGACTCCTCACCTTACAGTTAAAAGGGTGACAGTCCTGAGAGGAAAAGCAACGTGCTAAAGGCAGAGCATGGAATTGGCAGCGCCAGATAAAATGCACTGTGCCAACCCCTGTTCAAGGATACTGACACTGAGTATGGGGCCAATGTTTCCAACGAGGAGAATGAGACAGTGTAATACTTTGTTCCCCCCAAAACCCCAAATATTTTTTAATGGCACAAAACTCACCTTAACTAGCTCTTTTCTGAGAGGGCTCTCTTCTGCTTCTTCGTCTTTCTGTCTGTCTCCATTTCTCTCTCTCAGACACAAACACATACAATTTTGTGAAAAGGGACTTCCTGCCATACAAAGACAGAATTCATATCTTCAGAAAGACACCTGACAAAGCACATTTCTCAATTCAAGTCTTTGTGTGAAGTCTGGGCAACTGGCTTATTTTCTAGAACAATCGGTGGTTCGAAAATCAGGAGATCATCTTCCCCAAAGGAAGAGTTCTGGTCCCTGTTGATGAAGTTCGGGATGTCACATTTCATGAGCCTGTTCGGCTCCTCCTCTGGCCACCTGCTGCATCTGATGGCTTCCTGGAGCCGAATATCACTGTCAAGGGCAATGGTTGTGATACCAGCTTTGGCCTTGTCCAAGCAGTCCACTTCATTGATGTAGCAGTGAAAGAGGGACCTAGATTCGTCATTGACCTGCCAGAGAACACCTTGGGCACCAGCGGTCTTCCAAAGTCTGACACAAATCTGTTCAGTCTGAATCTGTTCTCGGGAGACTCTGCAATGCTATAAAGAAAACCAAAATAAATTATTGCACACACTCTAGCTCGGTGACCTGAAGAATCATAGTTTTTGCCATCTACTGAGAGCAAATCCCTGCACAGAGCATGCTGATAAGCACTGGAAGTGAAAGACATCACTTCTGAACACATACAATTAAACCCAAGGCAAAAGTCTCAAGTGAGGGCCCTTGGACAACCCTGAAAAGACATCGCTCCCTGAAAATCCTCAATATTGGTATCTCGCACACCAGTGTTTCTCAGTGGGACACTCAGATCATCTTCATCAGAATTAGTTAAAGTGCTTCTTAAAATGCAGAATTCTGGTGTGCACACCCTCAGAGTCTCCAGAGGTAGAGACGGGTAGTCTGTATTTTCATAGCCACCAAGATCACTAAACATGCTCAGGTTTAGCACCGCGGTCTACGTCGGGTCACCTGAGCATCGACAATGCTGTCTCATGGGGTGGGGGGGCCATGTGTGTCAGGGTGCTGTCCTACCCACGTGACTCCCCTGATTCTCAGAACTCACAGTGCAGCCCCATTGGGCAAGAAATACCACCATTTCACAATGCATACGCAGGGCACCCGACTGACAGATAAAATCAGTGATAGGAGAGGGGACAAAACTCAGCTTCCTGATACCTTCTTTCAATTACTGTGGGACAAATGATCAATTCAAGGGTAATAAACTAGTGAATGAGTGAATAAGATGACTCGTTAGTCCCACGAGTGCCTGGAAGAGCGAGCCTGGGCACACTGAGAACCATAACAGCCCATCTACTTAATTGCCATCCTTCCCAGATCTATGTAAAGGTTACTTCCACCCAGGCAGTGACTCCTGAAGGGCAAGAATCATGTCTGAACACACTCTCAAATTCAGAACAGAACCTGACAACAATTAGGCTCTGGAGTCTGTGTTTAGCGAGTGTGGAATCTCAGTGATTTCAGCTCTTAGACCTTGCCTTCCCATCCCACCGCTCACGATATGGCCCTTATGACCAGTTCTCTCAGGGCTGGGGCCACGGAACCCATTTACAGGACTGGAAGAATCTGATCATATAAACCATCCCCCAGATTATCATCAAGAGTCACCTGCATTTCAGGGATCAGTAATTCCAGAAGCTTTGCAGTTCAGGCAGCTGAGGGATTTTTATATCAGCTCTGTCTTCTACTGTGACTGCCTGGGTGACATCCGACAAGGAATTCTCAAAAGCCTGAGCTTTTCCTTTCAGGAATAATCTAATTAACAAATCTCGCTGACCACTCAACAAATGTGATGTGAAGATCAATGATTTACACAGGAGTACAACATTCACTAGGTCGTGGATTTTGAATCCGAGAAAAATCATTTGAGAAAGATTGACAGAATGTAGCTTTAATGCAAATTTAATTATTCTTACCTTTCAGTAAATCATCTTCCCCTACTTATCACTTCACCCAAGTTTAAAAGATATTTGAGAACAGGGATGAGTGTGCCAGCAATCTGTGACCCAATAACCTAAAATGTCACCTAGGAAAAAGAGAGGAGTAACACATTTTTAAAAAGCATGGTGAGGATGGTGGGGCCATCCCCCAACTCCAGACTAAGAAGCTCTGAGTAATAGCTTTCCTGCCTGCCTGGGGCATTAGCTGATGTGAAAACCCACCCAGAAACCTCACTGTCCATCAGCTCTTCCGTAACACAGGCTACACTTCCTCAGAATTAAGAATTGGGTCCAGTAACCCCTTCGCTGAAGAATAAAGACAAAGGAGAACAAGAGTGTTCTGCCCCTCACCAGGGGAGAGCCCAGACCTTGGGCTGCATGCACTGTGCCCACCTCCCAGGAGAAGAATAAACTGGAGAAGGGCGTTCTGCGAAACTGGGGCAGCAAAGGTTTAGATGGGAACAAATTGACCAGCTGGCCAGGGACAGCCCCCTTCGTCACTGCCTTGGCAGGTGCCTCCGCCCCCTCAGAACATCCTGCCCACCTCAGGTGGCTAAGCTGTCAGGGAAACTGTGCTTTGAGACCTGAAGCAAAAGAGGCTGCCCCCAGGCCAAGCTGCGGAAGAGATGGGAGCTAAACCACCAGCTCCCAAGCGGCAGGCTCCATAACCCCGCCAACACCCCGCCGCCCCCACACCCTACCGCAACCCCGGGGCAATATGACCCGGAGAAGCGTGACCTGGGAACGAGGGGCGGCCACGTCAGGCCTCCAGAGGGATGGGAGCTTATCCTCCAGCTCTCAAGGGGCAGCCCATCTCTCCTCTCCACCACCTGATCTCACCGCGCCCACCTCCCAGGAGCAACCTGACCGGGTGTGGGGTGTCAGGCAAATCTTGCACGGGAGAGGCCATCCCCAGGCCAGGTCAGGGGAGAGGAGAAGAAGTGGCCCCACTAGGCGGGGCAGCCGGCCGTCGCAGCTGCCTCTGCCCCTCGACCGCATCGCGCCCACCTCCCAGGAGCAAGCTGACCTGGAGATGGGCATCCAGCTTCTTGGGCAGCAGAGGACGCCCCCAGGATTGGCAGCGGGGAAGAGGAGAGCAAATTGACAGGCTCTGCGCTGCAGGTCTTCTACCCCCGCCGTCGCCACCCCCGCACCTTAAAGGCACCGCCCAGGTCGCCCCTCCCCCAGCAGGCTGAATGGGACAGGCGTGTCTGGTGATCTGGGGCAGGAGAGGCCACTCCCACACCAGGCCATCGGGGAGACGGCAGCCAATCCACCAACTCCCCAAGGCATCCCCATCCCCCCGCACCAGCCACCGCTCCTGCCCCCTGACCTCACGGTGGCCGCCTCTAGGGAGCAGGCTGACCTGGAGATGGACGTCCGGCGAACTTGGGGCAACAGTGACTACCCCCAGAGCAAACCATACGGGGAAATGGGAGCAAATGGGCCGGCTTCATGGGAAAACCTGCCGTTGCTGCCACCACCCCCAACGTACCATGCCCGCCTCCCGGGGTCAGGCCGACTAGGATACACGTGTCCCGTAACCCAGGGCAACAGAGACCGCCCCTAGGACAAGCCACGGGGAAGATGGGAGCAAATGGGCCCGCTCCCCCGCTGCAGGCCCCCGACCCCCGCCACCCCTGCACCCTGACTACACTGCCTCCCGCCCCCAGCAGGCAAAGTGGGACAGGGGTGTCCGGGTACCTGGCGCAGCAGAGGCCGCCTGCAGGCCACGAGGCACAGACATGGGAGCTAATACACAAGCTACCCCGGGGCAGCCTCCCTATCCCCGCAGCCACCACCTTACCAGCCCCCTGACTGCACCACACCCATCTCCCAGGTGCAAGCTCACCTGGAGTCGGACTGCAGGCAAATCTCCAGCGGCAGAGGTCGCCCCCAGGCCAGGCCGCGCGGGAGAGACGAAATGGAGCAGCTCCCTGGAACGGACCCCCTCCCCCTGGCGCCGCCGCCGCCGCCGCCTCCCAGGACCAAGCTCACCTGGAGACCGGCGTCCCGCCTCTACGGCAGCAGAAGCGGCCCCTGGCTCCGCCGCGGGGGAGAGCGGAGCGAATTGGCCAGCTTCCGCGCGGCAGACCCCCTACCCCCGTGGGCCCCGCACCTTAATGGCACCTTCCCCACTCCCCACTCAGCAAGCTGAGTGGGACAGGCGTGTCCGGCCACCTGGGGCAGCAGAGGCCGCTCCCAGGCCCGGCAGCCGGGAGAAGGCAGCTATTCCACCAGTTCGCCAGGGGCAGCCCCGCTTCGCTCCCCTGTCGCTGCCGCCGCCTGCTGACCTAACCGCCCCCACCTCCCAGGAGCAAGCTTACCTGGAGTCCAACATCTGGCGAATCTCCAGCGGCCAAGGCCCCCCTAGGCCAGGCTGCAGGGAAGAGAAGAAATCGACCGGCTTGCCCGGCAGCCTTCCACACGCCGCCGCCTCCGCCGCCCCAAACCATTGTACTAGCCTCCAGGGATCAGGCTGACTGCGAGGATGTGCACTTGCCTTCTAATCCTGGCCACGTGCCTGAGCACCTCCCTGCATCCCTACACTCCCTGCACCTCTGCCACTATCTGCACTTCTGCACCCCTGCACCCCTGCATCCCCTGAACTGCCTGCACCCTCCACAGCCCCTGCACCCCTGTCACCAGTTACACTTTTGCCCTGCCTACACTCCTGCACCCCTGCATGTCCCACACACCACCTCTTGGGCCTGTGGCAGAGTCTCTGCTGTTAGAACAATGCACAGGAACTCACATCTTTGTCAGTATATGATGCATCAGTGGACGTCTGGGGTTGGCTGCAGGAAGGTACATGTTCCCGGTCACTAGCCTGGGCCACTAGGGTGATCTCTCTGAGGTCACCAAGGACGGGCTCAGAGATGCTGTTTTCCGGGAAGAGAGGAGTTGAAACAGGTCTTGAGGGCAGAGCTGTGCTCACCAGGCTGCCCACGCTTCATGTTTTACACAGGGCTTCGGAGAAGTGAAATGGATCCAGCCAAGTAAGACCGGCCTGCTGTATGCCCACCTCAGTCCTGGGCTCTGAGTCAGACCGACTGGCTCCCACCCTCACGGCCCAGTTTGGGTACCTGAATGGTCCCTTTGAGGCATCCCATCAGTTCTCAGGAAGAAGTCTGGCTGCTTCCACCCCATGGCCCTCCCTCCTGTGCTGGCCTCAGGAAGTTTCCTTATTTGGGGAAGAAGGCAGCCCACCCCCTACCCCACCCCTCACCGTGCTCTCACCCAGGCTGCTGCTCTCTCTGCCCATCAGAGTCTGGAAAGCCATCCCTCTTCAGTTATGTCCCTTCTGAGATGGACTTGCTTCCACTCAATTCTAGGCGAGGATGCACCATGGAACGCACTGGGTAAGAGAACCAAAATAAATAATTTCTTCTGTGAGGTTTTCTGTTTATCTACTGGGATGGGCTGTGTGTAGTTTGCTACAGCTATTGGTGTGAGAGTCTAAAACAGCCTGTGTGTCCTTGTTTTCATCTCTCCGCTGTCTTTGGGTTTTCCCTTGACACTCCTGAGACATTTACTTCTTTTAGTTTTATTCCTGTTATTACACAGGGGCCCTACTGTCATGGAGGTAAGGTGTTGGGGGAGGAGGACAGAGCAGGGCATCTGTAGTCCTGTGATTAGTTCTCATTGAGCCTGTGCCCTGAGCTGTGACCTCCACAAGTGTGTCTCTTTCCCCCCACCCCAATTTGGGTGAGACAGAAGGGATTTCCCTTCTCCCAGGTTGGTTAGGCTCTGGTAAAATAATTTCTCATTAAAAAAAAAAAAAAAACTTCCCCAAATGAAACAGAATGTTTTGGGTGTATTTCAATAGAGTTATTTTCTCCTTTCCAGGCAGGAAGCATGAGGAGTTATCCTCTGAGGCTTTCATTCTGAGAACAGGACACGGTCCTGGAGGTAAAATGCATGAAAAAGAGCAGGGGGCCCCTCTGACTGGCCCCCTGGAGTTGTCACACTCAGACTTCCCCACGCTGAGACTCCCACTGGCCTCAGGGACCTGTTAAATCTGCCTGCCCCGGGGGTTGTTACAAAAGCGGTTTCTGCCCTGGGAGCTGTGACTCTCCAAGCCTGCCTGGCTGCCTCTCTGGGTTGGGAGCAGATTTTCCCCTAATTTTTCTGGGATCTAAGAAGTACAGTGGGATTGCAGCTCCCTCAGCTCTGGTGTTGTTTTCAGGACAGAAGGAGCAATTTCTGAGCTCCACACGTGCTGGAACAGAGGCTGGAATCCTCCCCTCCTCTGCCTCCGTGCTATAAGTGGCTGTGGTTCTAGTCGAGTTTCTGAAGATGTGGATTTAAACACAGACATCCCAGCCCCTACAGGAGCACACAGTCCCATAAATCCCCCCAGTTTCCACTGGTAACTACGGAGCTGATGGGGACACGGGTTTCGGGACCACAGAGGCCTGACTGCACGACTTGCTCCGTGGCCTATTAACGTGGTTGCTCTGGGCCTTGTCTGAAGTGGCTTGCTTACCGCACCTGGTATGTGGGAAACACAAAATAAGTACTAGAACCTTCACTTTTTCTCCCTCCAGTGCCTTCAAACATAGAAAGTATTAAGTGAACTCAGACGGCCTAGTCACCGCAATGAGGTCTGTCCAGCCTGGCTCTCCTGAGTGATGGGCACTGACTTGCACCTTAACTCGGAACAGTAGGGGAACTGCCTTCCTCTAACTGGGCATCTCCCCACACCGGGCACGCCCTCAGCTGAGACGGTGTCAAATCCCCCATTGAGGTGTGTGCTGGTGGCTTCAGTGTGACCTGGCACTGCCGGGATGTGAACCTGCAGTGAGTGAGGTGGAGGGTCGGGTGGAGAGGGGTTCCTTCTTGGGTGGCAGGGGGCCAGGCAGCACCCAGCCCAGCCTGGTGCCTGGGGCTCCCTAACACCTCCTACAGCTCCTGGGTTGGCTCCGGACCTGGTCAATCCACACACCCTCCCAGCATCTTCTGATTAAGTCCCTTTTTTGCTTTTATCAGCGAGAGGTGGCTTCTGTTGCTTGTTCAGTGAAACAGTACATAGGGAAACCAGACTATTTCTAACATCAGTAAAATACCAACCTCAGTTATCTCGCCGGGCAGACCGTGCAGCACAAAGGCCTGCACAGGGCTGTGCGAACGGCTTACGTGAAGGGTCCTCATCATCTGTCTTCAGAGATACAGAAGCTGGTGGTTCAGGTAAAACCTCAGGGAGGGATTGAGGAATCCAAAGCTGGTTGGTTTCAAAGGCTAACTGGTCAGACCAGACCCCTGAGCTGTGGTCAGAAGCCTAGCTCAACATCACGCAGACTCAGCACCCTAAGTGCCAGGTGGGGCCGGTGGTGTTCCCTTTGCAGGCTCTCGTTGGGGATTCACTGTAGCCCCTTAAATGCAGCAGAGATTCCAGCCCCCTTAGCCCCCAACCTGCGTGTTCCATGACACAAATCCCGGGAGAGTTTAATTTTCATCTTTGTTTAGGAGGATTAAGGAGGGGCAAGAGGAGACATAAATTCATACTGACTGACACAAGGTCACAGCCAGTACCTCCTCCTTGGAGAGCTATGTGCTCCCAAAGTGGTGGATGGGGTGCTGGGCGGAGACCCTCCACTGGTCCCAGAGGGACTCGCTCCTCTGGCCACAACTGATGGGTTGGACAACAGATCCAGAGGGAGACAGAGCATCTTTCCTGGGAATTTGGAACTGACACACAGAAATCAAGTTCACTCATCTTGGGATTGGCGAGGGTGAGGGTCGTTGGTTGGAAATCAAATGAAACCAGAACATGAGAGAAAGTTAGAAGTGAAAGAGAGAGAGACAGAGAGACTGAGCTTGTGAGAGCAAATAGTCAGAAAGAAGGAAAACAATCAGGGGACAGAGGAATTCCAGCTCCTGACTGTCTAGTCTGTCCCAGCCCATCAAAGACCCCTCGGGATGTTTAATATCATTCCAGTTTTGCAGATTAGGAAAAAGGCTGAAAGAGGTGGGGGCTGGGTTTGGGTGCACATTTAATTCAAGTGCCACTGGACCCCTCATTTCCCATTGCCTGAAGGCACTGTAATCCTCACTGGGACCCCTGCGGTCCCCTGACAGCCCAGCACCCTGATCAAATGGCCCCTGCGGGAGTGGGAACCCCTCTGAGCGTGAAGAGTTCCCTGAACTGAGATGACATGCATCAGCAGGCTCCCGCACACCCCAGGTTAACATCTCCCCAGCTGTGCAGTCTCCCGACCCACTTCCCTCCCTGCCAGGCACCCCTTCCTTACCACCGAGTGTACTGCAGGAATTCAGGCACAGGGATGCCCAAAGCAACACGAGACCACCAGCTATACAAACAGCAGACTCCCAGCCCCACCTGCGTTCTGAGGGGACAGTAGGCGCCCTCAGCTTCCATGTGTCTAAGACAATCTTCTTCTTCAGCTGGAGGTTATAGAGAAAAATAAAATGTCCAAAGCATAGTTCGGTGAGGAATTCCTCCAAGGACCTGACTCTAGAGACTACAACCAGGGGTCCCTCCCCCCCGGACTTGGGGTGAATGTGGATTATTGATCAGCACAACCCCCGGTGGCCCAGCTCCTCGGCTTGGCTGCCCAGAGCGGGCTTGGGGAATGGGTAAAACCAGGGCACTCAGGAAGAGCACAGAGGACCTGATCTCCCCTCTCCGCACTTGTAAACCCTTCCTCAAATCTCAAGGCATCTGACAGAGTGCAGCCACCATAATAAGGAGATGCTCCCATCTCTTCACTCACTCCCGTCTGTTCACTTACGTGTTGAGCATCCACTGGGTCCCAGGACATGACACATAAGATGGCCGATGGGACAGGCTTGGCCCTTCCCCCTGGACCCTGTTCAATCTGATGGAAGAATGATCACTCATAAAGAGTTTCTCAAAATTATACAGAGACCAAAGACAAACTGCAGAGTGAACCAAATTTAAAAATATATATGAAGATCCCCCAGTCTCCCCGCCTAAAGTTAACAGCATAAAGCAAAAAGATCTTGCCTCTGATCACCAAGGAAGTTTTCACCCCCTCTCAGGTGGAAAGGACAGTTATTCTTTGAGCAGGACACAGAAGTGCTCCATCGGATTGGACCAGGGCATCTACATTCATTCAGCAAATGTGTATAAGCTCCTACTACGTACGGGAATCTCCTAACTAGACCCATTCACAAGGTTCTCGGGCTTTATCAGTCAACAAAATAGACATGACTCCCCATCACTGGGGGCTCAGAGTTTTAGTAGAGGAAACAGGCAGCATGTTGGGGGTAGCAAGAACTTGGAAAAATTAAAAAAAAAAAAGAGTGATATGAGCAAACTCCGGTGATGGCGGTGGGGCGGGAGGCAGGCAGGAGGGAATAAGGCAATCCTGGCAGATCTCACGGTGTAATGATCTTGAAGCAGAATAGATCCGGAGGAAGAAGGAAGAGCCGGAGCCAGAGGCCCCCAGAGTGAGGGGGAGAGTGTGGGCGGAGAGGCAGAGCACACCGGGTCCTGAGGCCTTTGTGACAACTTTGGCTCCTAATGAAATGATGACCCGTTTAGTGAGTTTTGAGGGGGGGGTGATGTAGTCCAACTTAAGCTTTTGTGTTTGTGTTTTTTTGTGGGAGGTAATTTATTTATTTTAATGAAGGTGCTGGGGATTGAACCCAGGATCTCTTTTTTGTTTAACATTTTTTATTGATTTATAAACATTTTTGAACCCAGGATCTCTTGCATGCTAAGCATGCACCCTACCACTGAACTACACCCACCCCCTCAATGTATGCTTTTGCAGGCTCCCTCTGACTCTGTGTGGATGAGAGATTGTAGGAAAGCAAAGATGGAAACAGGAGGATATTGGTGTCCAGGAAGGGCTGAAGGTGGCTCTTAGGAGGGCGGGGAGCAGGGAACAGGTGTTTAATGAAGACAGAGTATCCAGAATTTTCTAACAAGCTGGATTTGCTGTCTGTGTGTGTGTAAGAGAAAGAGAGAGAAAGAACATGGTTCCAACATCTGGACCTGGAAAATGGGATGGATGTCCTCTCCATCCACAGGGGATGGGACAAGGTGGGGCTGAGCAGGTGGAAAGGGGCTAGTATCAGCTCAGTTCTTCAATGTCATGTTTAAGGGGTGTATTACATTTTGCCACAGAAATGCCTAATAGGCAGAGGAGTCTGTTTTCTTTTTCTTTTTAACATTTAAAAAATATAATTTAAATTTATTAATTGTATTATGTGAATGATTTGGGAATTTTGTTTCATGCCAAGGTATATGTTATATATAGCCAAATGGAAAATATATCAGAAAAGGGGAGAAATGAGGGCTTTCACATAAACTGACTGTCCATAACGTAGGTAAAATTTCAATAAAACCAGTCTTCAGTGCAAAAACCTCATCTTGGTGTTACATAAAAATAAATGAAAAAGGACTATGTTGATGTATCATTAGTTCATGTTACATAATAGCCTCAAACAAACACACTGTTTAACTATGAGGCTTGTAGAAATACTATTCGCTTTTTTCACATAAATACAGAAATGCAGAAAGGTTCTAAGGTAGAATAAGCACCTTAGTGGAAATAATACAGATTTGAGCATTTTACATGATATATATATTTACTGATACAAAATTTGGAAAAGTAATTACATAGTAGAACATATGTATGAATGTGAAAGCAAGATTAATGAAAGAAAAAGAATGTGAGTCTCAGGGATAAAGGTCCAGATGGAAAGGGCAAATCAGGGAGTTTTGGAGAAATCGAGAAATTAATGGCATGCCAATTTCCAAGGCTGGGTTGCTTCCACCAAAGGAATAACAGAGAGAGAGATGAGAGGCCCAGGAGCCAACCCTGGGGCACACCCACAGCGTATGTTTGGGAAAAAGAGGAGACATTGGCAAAGGACCAGCCAGTAGACCAAAAGCAGAAAGCAGACAGAGTGATGGGCTGGAGTATGAATGAAGCAGGAACACGGGGGAGGAGGGATGGAAGAGCTGGGTCAAATGCTGCCCAGGGGCTATGCATGATGAGGACTGAAAATTGACTGCTATATTTAGCAACGTGGGGTCACTGATGTCCTTGACAGGGCAGTTTCAATAGAGCGAGGGATCAGGGGAAGAGCCAGAGTGGGTGTAAAAGGGGATGGCTCAAGAGAAGTTGCAGACAGTGAGTTTAAACAACTCCTTAAAGATTTGCTGCAAAGACACAGGGTGGCAATTGGTGGGGGTGAATTAGGGTCAAGGAGTGCTGTTTGTTTCTTTTAAGAAGATGGACGTTTATATACTGATGGGAGCCAACTAGCAGGAGAACAAAATAGATGAGGTAGTGAAAGAGAGGATGGTTTTGGGAGTGACAACCCAGAGAAGATGGGAGGGATGGGGCCCTGGGGACTTTTCGAGGAATTGGCTTTCGATGTCACCTGTAATAAGAGGTGGGGCACCGAGAGTGAGGTCACAGACAACAGTGGGTGAGCGGATGTGCTGGGAGTTGCTTGTCAAATTTCTCTTCTGTTGGCTTGTTTGCTTGTTCAAAGTAGAAAAGTAACATTACCAACTGAGGGATGAGGAGGAAGAAAGAGTTACTGGAGCCATGAGAAGAAGATAATAAAGAGCCTTCCAGGGAGAATGGGACAGTGAAAAGAGCAGGGGGAGATGGGGGAGTGCGCTCCCAGAAAGTTACATTTTCTCTTTGACGTCCCCAAATGTGTGATGTGTGATTACCCTTCCTGCTGTCTACGAAATAAAAATTAAGTATGGTTCAGAGGAAATGCTATTTCATTCTAAGAGGCTACCTGTTTCTCAGGAATGGCCATCTTAAACTGCAAATATTACAAAAAATGTTGAAAAGATGAACCTGTGTACCTAAAATCCCCTATTTTCTATTAATCTGGTTACTACTTATTTCCCCTATCAATAACTCATAACCAATACTGCCATGATGGAGGTACACTGATGCTTAAAAGGAAATGAGATCTGTATCCTTCTCCTAAATTCCATGGTTTCCTTAATATGCAGTTCCCCTTGGAATTTAGGAATGTCTGGTATAAGAAGTGAGAAACAGTTTGAGAAAATCCCGGCTCAGAATTACACAGCACAACTGCATCTCAGAAGTATATACAGCCATAAAGAATTTTAGAAGCAAAACTCCGTAACTACTCTTAAAGACTTTTGCAAACCTGGGCCTGCCCAGATGTTTCCAAACTGGAAAGGGACTCCAATCACTTGCCTGGTACCAGACCAGAGGCTGGCCAGCCTTTTCTGTAAAAGCGAGAGAGTAAATATTTTCAGTTTTGCAGATCATTTTGTTGTAACCATGCAGGTCTGCAATAAGAAAGCTAAGAGCACTGGGAGACAGGAAACAAATGGGCATGCCCACACCCTCCCTTCCACTCAGGGCAGCTTCTCTGTGGTGGGCAGTTTTGCCACAATGACTTGCTTCTTTGTTTCCATTGATTTCTTTATTTCCACCTTACTGCTCAAGCTCAGAAATTCAGGTGGGCCTGGTCCTTCAGCATCCATGCAGAGAGAAGGCTGAGCGGGGGTGGAAACCCCACCTGATGGAGAAGAGAGATTGCTGGGAGGGACAGTACGGTGGCCACCATGACACGAGACAATCACACCTTCTGGGGTGAAAGGGAATGAAGACAAGGGAGGGACAGAACAGTGGGACCCCTAGGTCGCCTGCCAGGCTTTCTCTCCCTCCACAGCCACCCTGGGTGCCTGGGGGGTGTTGGGATTCAGCTACGGTGATTAGGATGAAGGGACTCAATATAAAGGACCATCCAGCTCCTCACTAGGTTCCAAACGCAGCCCCTCTAAGTCCACCCTCTGAGTTTCTGGAATTCAGCTGGAAGAATACATGAGCAGGCCAGATCCAGAGCCCAAGCCAAACACGACGGTGGTCACGTGGGGTTGTAACCCCATGCTCAGTGGTAGGGGACACCTTGCAAATCTGCAGAAATCCCTGTTCCACCTCATTCCTGGGGGAAACCCCAGATCTCCTTCTGTTCTGTCTGTTCTTCTCTTGATGCTATTGTCCTGGATGGATGCAGAGTCCTTGAACCTGGCCCTCCAAAAGTACATAAGCAGCCTTTTCGATAAAACAAATTATGCACTTTTTCACATTTGCCAGTTTTTTGATTCCAGAAATTTTGCAGGACTCATTCTCACAGTCTCCTGTGCCCCCACCACTTGGTGGCCCTCTGCTCATGGAAACACGATTTCCCACAACTGCACCCTGCCTCCTAGCTGGTCAGAGGGGAGTGTCCCACTAAGGCACAGGTGTTTGTGAGGATCCTGCCCCCAGCAGAAAGCCTACTCCTGGTGCCACAGACAGGGATCTGGCCTCCTGAACCGCTCAGCTCTAATTCAAAGCCTAAACTGGGGGCCCCGAACATTGCTGAATGAATTTCTGAGTCACCTGGGCTGGAGGGGCCTGATTTTTCTTTCCAGGAATGGATGTAGCGCAGCCTCCATTTTCAGGGCTGACATTGATGATGGATCTAGTTCCCCCCACTGCACCGCAGGAAGGAGAGGCCCTTCCATCCCACAGCTTGGAAACCCAGCCCAGGTAAGTTCTGAAGCAGTGTATCGCTGTCAGGTCCAGCATCCCTGCAGAGTGGCCTCTGTCCCTGAGTGAGCCCCTTCTCTGGGCCTTTCCTGCCCTGACACAACCACACCCCAGGCTGTGCCAGAGATCTGGGGCTCTGCATGTCCAGGGCACACAGTTGGGACCTGAGCCAGGTGTCCCCTGGGCCTCAAGGGGGAGAGGTCTGCCTCTGCATCAGGGGAAGGTGATCCCACATGGCTGGCAGGACACTCTCAATATGGACGTCCAGGAGCCCAGGGAGCAGTTTCCCTGCAGGTGTTAGAAGCCATCATCAGGAGGGCAGGCCCCTCTTTGTGCAGACCATCCCGCAGTGCTGGGCCCACGTGCTGACCACAGATACCTACATGCCCCCAGGTTACCCCAGACAACCTCACAAATTCGTCACTTGGTGACCTGGGTACCACGGGCTCATTGGCCCTCCCATGAGGGTGGTCCTTGCAGGCATGGTCTCCAGGTGCTCCTGTTAAGAAATCCCCCTGGGTTTCTGTGGTCACAGAGCCCACACCAGAAGATTCTAGTCCTGCAGTGACTCCCACAGCAGTCACCTCCCCTATGCATGTCCAGGAACAAATGACAGCAATTTATTGCCAGGAATCACGATGAACAAGGGGGTGGGATTCCATACTAAGTTTAGGATCCTGGTAACTCACTCTGCACCCCAAAAAGCATCCATGAGAAATGTGTGTATTGGGATACCTGTGCCCCTAGAAGAGCTGTTCCTCAGGGCTCCTGGGACCCTCCAGCCACTCTCAAGGTTCTCAGAGCTTGGGTCTAAATTTCTATCACCCTCCTTTGGTGTACAGCCACCTGTGTCTCGTGATCACAGGTCACTTTATTGCATGACTTGGCATGTTCTTAGTGCTCGTCCTCCACCCCTGCACTAGACTCCCACGATGTTCCCACTGACCCTTGGCTCCCTGGGTGGGTCAGGGGGCCCTAAGTCTGCACCCTTCACTCTCCTCCTCTACCCCCAACCCTGAGGCCACCCCTAGGTGGACTGGAAGGTGTTTGTAAATGAGTCTTACACAAGGACATGACTGGACAAAGCAGGGCCCCACCCCCGGAAAGCACACCTTCTTCCTTCTCTGAAGAGGACCCCACAGCCCCACATTGCCTCCAGGGGTCTACTCAGCACACAGTCCCCCAGTTCTGGGCAAGGCGTCTCCCTGGAATCCTTGCTTCCAGGCAGAGTCTCTCTGCCCTTCTTCTGAGTTTAGAGTTGTTCCCATGTTCCTGAACACCAAGGTGCCCAGCACAGACCCTTCACTGACCTGGAGAGACAAGGAAGATATGTGGCCACAGGTCTCACAGGACACACCTGCTGGGACCCCAGACCAAAGGGCCATCCTTCTGCCTTCTCAGGTGTGGATCCCGTGGTACCTTTTTGCAGGGGGCCCAAATGGGGAGTGGGGCCCAAAACTGTTCATGGGGCTCTCTGGGCAGGGAAGACTTGGGCCAGGCAGCGTTGCCTGGTTTCCCTGCTGGGGCACTCTGAAAACCCCCGCTCCTCTGGCTGTGGCTGGAGGGCCCCCAAACCTCAGGGCGGGGCCCTTTCTCTCAGCCTCCACTGCTTCCCAAGCCACGCTGGCGCTGGCGTGGGGAAAGAGCTTTCTTGCCGTCTTGTGGCCAAGTTGCCAGAGGTGGATGCTGCGGGGAACTGGAGAGAGAGTTAGCAGTTGCTCAGATGTGAGTGGTTAGGCAATTTGACACCCTGTCAACTAGCCTTAAACATTGGAAAGAGGGCTTTCCCGGGAAAGCTGGAAGTTACTTTCAGTAATTTGTTTAAAGATTTCTTTTTTTTTCCCTTAAAGACTCATAAAACCTCTCCCAGGTCATTCCTGGTATGGACAATTATCCAGGGATCAACTGGGAAATGCAGGAGAAGAGGGGTTGGGGTGGGGGAGGGGGGAGGGGAGATCAGAGCCCACAGAGAGGAGATGCCCCTCCCAGGAGCCACACACTGGGCAGTGGCTGCTGGCATCCAGCTCTCCTGTTCTCAGGCCCATTTCATCTGCAGGGTGTTTCCAAAAGAAACAATGGTGGAAGGGCCATGGAGGACACCTAGACCTCCCAGAATAGACAGGGGGAGCAGAGTCACCATGCTGGCCCTGGGCTTGGAGACAGACCTGCAGTGGAGACCACAGGTCTTCTGAGAAGCCAGTTTCGAAATAAAGGCAGTATGCGGTGAAATACCCAATTCGAGCGAGTGCTTCATCATAGACATGTAATTCACATAGTCCTTCTCACCACGAAACTCTGTGTTCTCAACACGCTACGTGAATGACGGCTTCAACACACATTCATTTCTGAGATGTGAACAGGTGTAGAGCCGCTCTTTCATCCAGCATAATGGGCATGGTCACACCTAGGAATTCTTACCAAGATTTCTCAGCAACAGCCAATTTCGAAATAAAGGCAGTTTACACGGGAAAAGCCTGTTGGAGTGAGGGCTTCCCCATACACATGTAAGTTATATAGTTCCCCTCACCATGAAACGCTGTTCCCAACATGCTACATGCATGAAGGCTTCGACACACATTCAGTTCTAAGATGTTACCATGTGGAGAGCCGCTCTTTCATTCAGCATAAAAGGCATGGTTACACCCAGGAAGATTTACTCAGATTTCTCAGCTGGTTCCTTCACCCAGATTCAAAATAAAGGCATTTTGTGCTGGGAAATCCTGTTGGAGCGTGTTCAGAGCTGTTTTGGGCTCTGTCCCAGCTGGAGGGTGCAAACCCCAACCTCCAGAAAGAGGGACCAGGACCCCACCGGCCAGGTGGTGTTGCCTTTGCTGGGGAACAGTGATCTTTGGGTTATGTATTTTGCAGCTCTCTCTAAAACCTGTTTTGACTTAAGTTTGCATCCTAGTCACCAGTTTCAGGGCAACAGAAAAAGCATATCCTACATCCCTTTGCACTGAAATCTTCCCAAAAGAGCAAATATTTGCCCATGAAAATACCAGCTGCTCTTCTAAGGCCCCCTAAATACCCAGCAGTGTGGGCGGTGCACTCTTGATCAGGAACAGGATGAGAGGGACCAGCGGTCTTCCAGCAGGCTTGGCCTGGTGTGGCAGCTGCACTGTGGGTCCATGGTGGGAGGGCCATGCAGGGAATCCTGTTTGAGGGGCCTCTGTGCACGTCTGCATTATGCTCTGAGGTTTCATACAAGGCTCCAGGCATCCTAACTGGTCAGATACGGCCCCCACCCTCTGGCTGGAACCACCAGGACCTCAGTACCTGTAACAGGGACAGTGCCCGGTGTGGGGAGAGGTCATGGGACACTCCGGGGGCAGGGGCAGTGGTGCTGGGGAAGGCAGGGGATGCAGCGAATGGTGGAGGGAGCAGGGTCCCTTGCTTGGGGGTGAGAGTTCTTGGGGAGACCACAGAGCATGGCACACACCATCCCCACCCCATACCCCAAATTCCTAGCCCCGCCAACACAGGGGCTTCCCTGAACCCTCTCACCGTGGCTCGCCTGTAAGACCGCACCTAACCCGGCATCTGGCACCCCTGCCCTATCTCCCCTCTTGGGACAGATCCTGTCTCCTTGGAAACTGCCCAGCAGCGCGAATTCAAGGCCGGCAGCGGGCCTGGTGGATCTGCACTTCAGGTGCCCTACCTGGCCAGCCGTTTGTGTCTTGGCTCAGTCCTCTATCTTGCCCAACAGCAGCCTGGGTCCATGTCCGGTGCAAGGGGAGGCCGCGGAGCCCAGGCTGAGCCACACACACGGACAGGTGAGGGTGCCCCTGCCCCTCTGCCCCGCCGCCCCGCTGCCCCGCCCACTGGTGGCAGCACCGCCCCAGCCTCCGCCGGGCCGGCGCCATCTGCAGGTGAGGACGTCCGAGCGGCCCCTCCCTCCCCGGCCCCGCCCAGCTGCCCCATAAGCCTCCCCCCAGCCCCCGTCCTGGCCGAGCCCTGGCTCCCATTGTCTCCGCAAGTTCTGCCCTCTCACGTCTAGCCTCGGGAGGACACAGACGCAAGCGCTAGGGGAGGGCCCCGCGGCGTTGTCATGGCTACATGCGCCGCGCTCTGCGAAGGCCGGTGTGTGCTTCTGGGGCGGGCAGCGGGCTCCGGAAGTGTGCAGCTGTCCGGGACCATGGCGGTGCTTGCTGCTGGGGCTGGCGGCTTGCTCGCCTGGGTGACTAGTTCTGGCCTGGTCAGTCGGTGGCCGACATCCTGTCTGGGGCGGCGTCCCACAGACGGTAAACTTACGGCCGCGCCGTTGGCGGGGCCAGTGGACATGGACCGGGGTGGGATCCGGGTTGGTGTGGCTGCAGGGGAGGCACTGTGGTGCCGGGGAGCGGGTTGGGGTGGGGAGGACAGGGCTGGGGTACAGCCTCGGGCTTTCCTCCCCCTCGGGCACTGGGGCTGGGACCGCGAGTCCGGGTAGCCCTGCTTGGCCGCGACCTCCCAGAACCCCCGGGAAGGGCAGGCAGAGGACCTGTCTTTTATGAAGCGGGGCCTTATCCGGGTTTTGAAGAACCCCAGAATCAGATGTTGAAATGGGGTGGTTTATCAGCCTTGTTTATCTGCAGGGAAATTTCAGTTCCATCCAGATGTTGGCTCCTTCGGTAAACCTCAGGAATAAGACAAGGGTCAGTGCCGATTAGCAGTTATCTAGGGCTTGACTCAAAATAGACTGTGTGGGGTGTAGGGATGGTAGATGGGCCTTCCCTCTCAAAGTTGGCAGTCTTCTGGGATTAGAGGCCCCAGTTGAGGATTACATCCTCATCTGCGGTAATGGAGGTTGTGGGAAACATTAACACAGAGAAGGGAGGAGTGTGGCTGCGGTAACTCATTAAAGAAGCCAGGACCCTTGCCTGGCTCTTGTGTAGGAGAGTCTCGCCTAGGGTAGGGCAGCAGTTATCAAAGTGTGTCTGAGGCCCCTGAGATGCAAGACTATTTTCGTAGAAACGCCGGTATGTCACCTGCATTTTGCACACTCTTGCACTCCCGAGTTTCCTGTGGGGATTTCCAGGGAAAACCTGGTCTGTGATATCACAAAACAGGGAATGTAGAGGCAGATAGAATTCAGCTCTCACCAGTCCAAAAGAGATTTGCAGAAATTAAAATCACTGCTATTCTTCTCATTAATGATTTTTGTTTAGAAAAATATACTTATTTTTTGCTTAAGAGTATTAGTGGTAACATGTAGTAGGTTGTTATTATTTTTAAGTGAACTCATTAGCATTTTTTAAAGTTCTTATTTAAGTTCTAACACAGGAACTATTGATAGATTTAACCCACATAAATAGCAGCCTTTTGGAGTCCTCAGTAATTAAGAGTGTACAGGGGTCTGTAGGCCAAGAAGCTTGAGAGCCCCTGGAGAATGGGTGCTCAGGTACTAGTCATGTGCTTAGCATTGTTAGACAGATGCCAAGATGTCTTCTGCATGTGCTCCCGGACTCGAAGTAATTGGCCACATGGAGATGGGTGGGCAGTGCCTCCACTATACAAACCAGAAGCTGGTGAACGTGTCTTGAGTCTAGGCCATGTGCTGTGCAGGGATTCCCATTGTATCTGTTCTATCTAAGCCGGGATTCCTGTGCAGAGGCCTGGCCATGAAGACCCGCTCTCCTTTGCTCCCTGCCAGGTACCTTCTGTGTGACGTCAACCCTCCAGAAGGCTTCAGCCTCCGTAGGAGCATCTGTATCCACATCGCCTTCCTCCTGAAGACCCTGCTGAAAATGGAGGAGTCGGTGCTGGTAATACCTCCTTGGGGCCGCCTCTACCATTGGCAGAGCCTGGACATCCACCAGGTCCGGATTCCCTGGTCTGACATTTTTGATCTCTCAAGTCTCAACAGAAACATCCCTGACACTGAGTACGAACAGTTCATTGCAGGTGAGATGGTGATCGTTTAACTGGGGCCAGACGGTTGTTGTTCTGGTTCCGATGTGAACATCGGGCCGTCTTGCTTCAGGCTTGTCGGTCTGCTAAGGGGTCCTGCTCATGTTTCCCGCACTGCAGGTGAATTTGGTCTTTCCATAATTTTTCTCAGGAAATCGATCTGAAGTGTATGAGCTCTGTGTTCCCTCCCCTCTGAAAATCCTGGCCTCCTGGTGAGATGGAGCGGTGACAAGAAGGCCACTGCCACACAGGCCTTGTCCCAGGAGGACTCGCTCCCTGGGCAGTAAGGGCCATTCTTACCTGAAGGAAAACACGATGTGTGTGTAGCATGGGCCACGTGCTGGAGAAGGTATCTAACCTCTCATTCAGTATAATTTGGTCCTGCTCAACCTTCCCATTTTACTTTCTGTAAGAGGTAAGAGTTGAAGATTTTCTTTGAATAAAGGTATTTAGAGCTTATCTTTTTTTTAATTGAAATGTTGTTGATTTACAATGTTCTGTTAGTTTCAGATATAGAGCTGTTTTGTTAGTTTCAGGTATACAGCATAGTGATTCAGTTGTACATATACATAGTCTATTCTTTTTCAGGTTCTTTTCCATTATAGGTTGCAAGATACTGAATATTTTCCCCTGTGTTCTGCAGTGAATCTTTGTTGTTTATCTATTTTACATATAGTAGTTTGTAATTGTTAATCCCGAACTCCTAAGTTAGCTAAGTCTGTGAGTGTGTTTTTGTTTTGTAAATAAGTTCATTTGTATCATTTTTAAAAATTCCACATGCAAGTGATATCATATGATACTTGTCTTTCTCTGTCTGAGTTATTTCACTTTAGTGTGATAATCTCCAGGTCCATCCATGTTGATGTAAATGGCATATTATTTCCTTCTTTGTTATGACTGAGTAATATTCTTCTATATCTAAATAGTACATCTTTATCCAGTCATCTGTCAGTGGGTGTTTAGTTTGCTTCTATGTCTTGGCCATTGTAAACAATGCTACTGTGAACATTTGGGTGCAGGTATCTTTTGGAATTAAGGTTCCCTCTGGATATATGCCCAGGAATGGGATTGCTGGATCAAATGGTAAGTCTTTTTTTAGTCTTTTGAGGACTCTTCATACTGTTTTCCACAGTGGCTGCACCAAACTACATTCCCACCAACAATGTAGGAGGGTTCCCTTTTCTCCACAGCCTCTCCAGCATTTGTGGTTTGTGGATGTTTGAATGGTGGCCATTCTGACTAGTGTGAGATGATAACTTATTGTAGTTTTGATTTGCATTTCTCTGATAATTAGCAATATTGAAACTTTTTTTCATATTCCTATTGGTCATTTGTATATCTTCATTGGAGAATTGCTTGTTTAGTTGTTCTGCCCATTTTTGGATTGGGTTGTTTATTTTTTTTCTTATTAAGTTGTATGAACTATTTATATAGTCTAGAATTTAAGCCATGTTCAATCTCATCTTTTGCAAAAGTTTTCTCCCATTCCATAGGTTGTCTTTTTGTTTTGCTTATGGTTTCTGTTGCTGTGAAAAAGCTGATAAGTGTAATCAGGTCCCATTTGTTTATTTTGTATTTTATTTCTGTTGCTTGGGTGGATTGCCCTAGGAAAACATTGCTGAGATATATATCAAATAATATTTTGCCTATGTTTTCTTCTGAGAGGTTTATAGCGTCTTGTCTAATGTTTAAGTCTTTAAGCCATTTTGAGTTTGTTTCTTTCTTTTTTTTTTTTTTTTGCGACTCTATTGTATGCTTTCGATTTGTGGTTACCTTTTTTTTCAGGTATATCAACCGATTACTATATCTATTTCCTTTAGACTGATAATCACGTAGGCTCCAACACATCCTAAGAATAATGAGAAAAAAAAAAGAAAGAAAGAGAAAAAAATCTATCTTTTCATGCTACCGTCTCCCATTACCACCTTTTTGTATTTTGATGTACTTTTTCTTTTTTACATCTTCATGTTTATTGTCTTGTAACTCGTTATTGCATTTCCAACTATGGTTTCCCGTTTATATAGCATCCTGCTTCCTTTCTGTTTAGAGTAGAACCATTTAATGTCTCTGTTTGGTTCAATAATGCTGAATTATCTCCCCACCCCCCTCCCCCCCTGCATCTCTGAATCCTCAGTCCAGGGAAGCCAAACCATCCTTGCCTTCATCGGTTCTGGGAAAGCAATCTTCAGAGTGGGAAAGAAAACATTGAAAAATAATATTCTGTGTGTTGCTTTCTACCCTTGCCCAGAGAGTGAGAATCACCTCTGAAGGCGGAGGAAGAAAGTTGGAGGTGCGGGGCACAAAGTCTTTTGTCCTTTTGCTAATGAAAAAATGATTGCTTTTGTAATTAGTGATGATGCCCTTTAAATTGGTGAGATCGAGATTCTACAACTTCAGCGCCTGTGAATAACCAGCCGGGAGAAAGCTCTCCAGGGCCCCTGCAGTAGGAAAGGCAGCCCCTCTGAGCACCTGTTGTTCTGTATTCTTCCTGACTCCACATGGGTTTGCTACGCACCGTGCAGGACGATGCAGTTACCCGAGGTGGAGGACGGGGAGACCCCTGCTGGGTGGAGAGCCACAGGAGCCCACATTTGAAGGACAAAGTGAAGAGTAGTGGGGCGGGCATAGGAGGAGAGGATGGTTGAGACCCAGGATGGTGTCCTAGAGTCCAGCAGGCGAGGCTGGCAGGGCAGATGGGGCCCTGGGCCATGGGCAGTCCTTGAGGGATCTGAAGCAAAGATATGAAGCAAGAGACTGGATTCGTGTGGGGGTACAGCGCCCCCTGGAGGCCGCGGGGCAGTGCAGCAATCCCAGGAGGAGCAGGCAGTTCCCCAGAGTTGGGTTGACAGGTCACAACCAATTCACTGGGGACCAAGAGGTACCGAGATATTGTTAACTTTTTGTCCCTCTTCCTGGAAAAAGCTGCTTCCTTTTGAATAGCCTGTGTCGTTAGTGAGAATTAAAGTCATGAAGCAACATTTCCTCAAAAGTCATCCATTGTGTAGTTGTTAATAAGGGTCAAATGCAGACTTGAACAGACTAAATCAAACATTCATCATCGGATTTTAAAATCCTTTAAAATAAAAATTCTTGCTGTCTTTGTTCTTCATTTCAGGGTTCACTTGGTGATAATAATAGTAACCAAAGCAACAGCAAACCCTTACAGAACTCTGTCCTGCTGTTCCAGGAACTCTGTGTTCATGACAACCCAATGAGGTGGCACTTTACAGGAAGGACAGTCATTAATCACACATCTAGTAAATGGCAGAGCTGGGACTTTAACCCAAGCTGTCTGGCCCCATAGCCCCCTCTCAGGCCCTTCACTGCAGCTCATCACTTGGCATGCCCAACACAGGCCAGCATTAAGGAGCAGTGTGACCTTGGCCAAGGCTGCTTCACCACTTGGTCTCTGTTTCCTCATCTGTAGAATGGGGGTGTGGGCACTGAATTCTGTGAGCTCAGTGGTCACTTCCTCCAGCTCTGCTATTCTACTGCTTTAAGTTAATTTAGTAAGTATCTGAGCCTCTGAATGGGCCACGCTTGCCCTTTGCTAGGACCTGGGTTACGGAGAAAAGTAAGATCAGCCTGCTTCTCCAAGGAGCCTGTCTCCCTCCACGGGAAGCAGCTGCGAGGCCCAGGCTCCCTCGCTGGTGGTCGGGGGCTGCGCAGGGAAGTATGATAGAAGATGGAGGCAGAGCCCATCCGAGAACAGTGTTGGCCACACAGCTCTCAGGAATGGGAGCGTCTGACGAGGCTGCTGAAAGGGGGTCCTCATGAGGCCAGTAGCCCCCCCAAACTAAGCCCTCAGGACAAAGATCCAGCGATCCCTGCAGTGTCACCATAGAGCCGGTCCATCCTCATCACTGTGTCCCTGTGCTTCTTTGTCCTGGGGCCTCTCTTCCCCCTACACCCAGAAGACTCTTCTCCCTCTATTCTCTGAGTGTCCCCTCACTTCACCCGTGGTCCCTGTTTCCTGGGCCACCATCTCTGTTGTTGACACTTTTCCCCCTCACAACCCCCGTTTGATCAGGATCCTGGGTTGGCCTCCTTGTGCTCACTTTCCCCCTTCAGATGATTGCTCCTCCCCTCGTGGGAGCACATGGAAAACCCAGATCCATTCCTAGCAGTGCCTGTCCCCCTGGCCTCCCTGCTCATCTGCCTCAGTAAGGAGCAGCTGGACCACCAGTTCTGTATTGCCTCGCCTCCTACCATCAAGACGTCAAAGTTCATTCTCCTTCCACCAGCATGTTCATTTTAGGGTCTTCTTCACCGTCAGCCTGAGCCAGCCATCCCCCATTCACCCTACCCCCGGGCTCATACCCGGGCTTGTCTCCACCCCAGGTCCAGCCTGTCTCCTTTAAGTGCCCAACTCTAGCCATCCAGCTGCTTCTCCACCAGCCTCCTTGGCCCTCAATCACCCTCACTGGGGCATCATGCTCTAAGTCCTCTGCTTTCCTGCCTGTCCACGTTCCTCTTACTTCCACTTCCCCACCTTCCAGCTCTGCATCCACAGTCAGAACTCTCTTTATGACAGACAAAACCCCCTTGAGCCTTGACCTTTCCAGTTCCTCACCAGGCCGACTTCAATCTCGGTTCACCCAGCTCTACTTGTTCTGAGCCTGCAGGCAGTAGGCTCTCCCAGCACAGGTTTCTAAGACTACAAATCAATGCCCACCATGTTGCCACTGCCAGGCAATCCTCCAGGATTTCTCTAGTGAGCACATTTCCCCACTTATCACTCAGTGGTGTCAACATTCTCTGCTCTCTGCACACCTCTAACCTTCCCTCTGTCTCTTCCCTGACTCCCAGCAGATGGCCTTGCCTCCTGCTTCAGAGAGAATGACATGTCACTGGAAAGGAACTAGCTCACCTGCAGCAAACCTGCTCACCTCACCTTTTATCTGTCCCTCTCCCACCTGGACTCTAGCTGTAGTTGTTCTTAATTCAGTGAGTTTAGTTGACATATATACACATTTAAAAGCATAGCACACTATCGGCTACATTCTAGGGCTTACTTTTTCAATTTAACATGGAGTGTGTGATTCATCCACTTCGTTGCATGTACCTGCAGTTCACTTGTTTTAACTGATCTTAAATGTTGTGTATGTGAAAGTAACACAAGGCAAGGGGAAGCCAGGACTCGGGATGCTGGTTACTTCCTGTGAGAAGAGGCCAAGAGCAGGATAGGACACAGTATGTCACTGTCAATAGTCCTGTTCTTTTGTTGGGTGATAGGTTCACAACTGTTTCTTATAATATTAAGTTTAATACATAAATACTTCTCAAAGGCACCTAAGGTGAGAATATGTCATGAACCAAGACATACAATGGGCAATATTACATCATTATTGTTATGTAATCTTGTTATAAAATATATTAATCATAATCCTACATTGTTATGTGTTATATATTATATAGATGCATGAATTATATATTATGCATATAAATACCTACATATGTATTATATACTATCTGATAATAAATAAACAACATAATATGCTAGTATATATACTATTATGTATTATTTAATAAATAATAACATACTATATCTTGTTATATGACATGGCACCTAATCTTTAATCAAATAAAAATATGCCACTATATGAAATGGTAATAAAATTAAATGAAAAAGCTCGCAGCATTTAACGCCGACACTGCTCCAGCTGTCACTGTCTTTTCTCTTCCCTTTCATTGCCGAGGTCCTCACAGTGCTATCCGTTCCCCCTTTCATCTCCTTATCCTGAACCTTCCTCCTCCTCCCATCCCATGCTGCCTTCTGCCCCGTGGCCCCTCTAGTCACCAGCGACCTCTGGGGCACTGATCTGCAGGCACGGTCTCAGGCCCCAGCTCACCTGCCTGTCCGCCGCCTCTGCCACCACTGGTGGGGGTGGGGCGGGGGTCAGAGTGCACCCCTTGTCCTGGAAGAGAACACAGCACAGACTGTGACCAGCAGCAGGTGTGGCCGGGACCTGCAGGACTGGGGGGAGAGCCAGACTGTCTGCATCCAGACCTGGGGCACTTGGAGTGTGAAGAAGCCCCGTCCTCACTGCCCCTGAAGTGAGGAAAACACCCTCAGGTGAGTTAAAGTGCTTATGACCTAGGTCTGTTGGCTGGAAAGGACAAACGGGCCCCTAAGGGGAGGGTAGTTGATGTTCCAGGCCCCACCAAAGCCCTAAGGGCTGGCGGGGAACCAGGCTGGATGCTCCACTGGACCCAGTGCCCCCTCGGGGGTGGGGCCTTAGGGAACAAGCAGAAAGCCCTCTGTCTCTTGGGGGGAACGGGGCAGTGTGGGAGCATCCCTGCAGTGAGTCAAGTGACGTCAGGGCTTGTGGGATCCGTTTTTATGGCCACATCGAGCCACAGCAGGAGTGGATTCCTATCACTTCAGGTGCCATCGTGTCCGAGTGCCAGGTTTCAGACCCAATCCCCTGGGGCGCTAGGACAGTTATAGCCAGAGGCGGCTCGGGGAGGCCTCAAGAGGGCGGTACTGGCCTTCCTGCCAAAACGATTACACAAAGATCAATCAATCGATGGGCAGAAAATAAGAAGCATGGTCACATCTGGACCCCAAGCTTAGACGTGGTATATGGGTGACATTTATCGACAACCCAGCGAGGTTCTGGTCAGAGCTAGAGTCCAGGAGAGCAACATGGGAGTGGCACTAAGGAGCATCGTGGTGCAGAGGCTAGACTGGGGTTCTGCAGGCTCCCCCCAGGAGAAGACTCAGTGTTTGGGAGGTGGCTAACTTGCCTGCTTCGTGTCACCAGCAAGTGATACCACCTGCAGAAAAGCAGATATAATCCTGAGCCGGGTCAGCCCTGGGTGATGTGATAAAGGCCCCTACAAGAGGGAGCGCCAGACGAATAGTGAAAGAACCAACAGGCTAATGAGTTTCTTGCCTGTGTTTATCGTGCTTTTGTAGCCAAGAATGAGGAGAGAGTTGAATATCCCACCATGAAGATTTTAACAACTTAAGAGTGTTCCGTGTCTCACTGCATTTCAGTGTCACCCGGAGGAATTCAGGAGGTGTTTAGACCCAGTGGAGACTAACGGCCTATTGGTTCCTCATCAACCTGGCAAACCCACCAGCCCTCTATGGCCAGACCTTGGCAAGTGCCTTCCCTTGTTCTAACAAAACCCTTTCCACCCACGCCTGTGGTATGCTTTTATTTTTTTTAATTAATGGGAATGAAGATACCTTACATCCTCCTCAGACCTTTCCTTAGGGCTTCTGCCCTTAGACCCCGGCAAGGGGGCCCACTGCCCTGAGTCCTGCACTACAGAGGGTCCCTATGGCCCTGACACTTCCTCTGGCCATGCCCTCCATGGTGTGGAGTTAGCAGGGCCAAGGGGACATGGTCATTGGCTCCATCCCATGCTCTAGAAACCTAGGACCCCAAATGCCCTGTCTCAGCAGCCTCTTACCCATTTCTAGTGCCTGCACCAGCTCTCCCCAGAGTTCAGATTCCTAGGACTCACAGAGAGGCCAAAGGGCAGCTGTTTGCATGGAGGGTATGAGCAGAGCCCGGACGTAAGGTCTGAGTGTCCCCCTGTGCACATCCAAGGCCACTTGTGGCAAGGGATGGACCCAGCATTGGGAAGAAAACGTTCAAGCTAGTGATCAGAGACTGGGAATCAGCTCTCCCCACACGCTCACTTTCTTTGCCAGACTCCCCTGTGTCTGGGAATTCTAAATTTGAACCTGGCCTTCCCCCTTGTAATGAATGTATATTTGTAAAGGCAGGAGTTTAGAACCTACTGCACTAAACATGTTTACATGTATAGGATGTGAGCTCCCAGGTATGCTCTGGCCCCGCACTTCCAAAGGTCCAGAGCAGTTATGTTGGCTCTACTGAGACTGTAAGTGGTAAAGATCATCTCCAGAGAGGAGGGACTCCTGCTTCACGCTCCAAAGTCAGGATCTTCTGAGTGGGTAAAACAATGGACACTGTGACCCTCAATTGTAAATTGATTTAGAATAACGCCAAAGTGTGTAAGATGTGTGTGTGCGCATGCGCACACCTGGGGACCTGTGTGGTACATGACTGTGTGTGTGTGTGTGTGTGTGCTTGTGCGCACGCCTGGGGATGTATGTGGTTCTGAATGTTATGTATGTGTGTGGGCCTGAGGAGGTGTGTGGTTGTGTGTATGTTATGGGTGTGTGTGTATGTGTTAATTGAATCCATGTGTGTGTGCCCGTGGGGATGTATGTGGAGCAGAGCCAGTGTGTCTGCACGTGTGTTTGTGTGTACGTGCATGTATTAGTTTTAATAGTAGAAGCTGTCCTTTAGAATTATGAAGTAGTAAAAATTGTATGATGTCCTTTGCTGTATAATTCAAAATTAAAATAATCTTCAATCACCAGAAATTTAATCCCCCTCAGATTCTGATTTTTTTTTTCCATATTATGTCTTAATTTTACTGATGAGGAAACTGTAGCTTAGAGATGTTAACTGACTCAAACAGGGGCATGGAGCTCACGAGCCCAGGGCCAGGACGCAGTCCAAGCAGTGCTGCTCCAGAGGCCTGGAGCCCTGCTCAAGATCATGTGTGGCCTCTTGGCGGGGGAACAGATTCTGATGGTCTCTGGCCAGCGTGCAGGCTGCCCAATCCGGGGACTCGGGAAGCCGGGCGGAGAGTACCAGACAGCAGACAAGAGTGAAGGGCTGCTCAGAAGTCAGATAGGTTCCTAAGTCTTGGATGAGGAAGGAGGCTCACTGCTCATCCTTGATCCCTTTGCTGGTGGCTAAAAGGGACCAAGGCCCACGAGAGCACTTCTGGGAGCTGCCTGCCAAAACCTGGAAAAGGACTGCTCAGGACTGGCTCTGCAGTAGGAACAGAGGAAGGAAATGTCACCTCCTGGTGGACATCATTGGTGATGGCAGTAGGAGGCCTAGCAGCCTTGGTATAGAGGTGGCAGGACAAGGTCCTAGTGGATGATCGTTTTCACGTGTCTTAAAAATCATTGCTTCATATATTTTATCCATTTTGTGGTTTACTGTAGGGTGGTAAATATGGTCAGTGTTACTCCATATTACCTGGATTAATTAATTTTTTTATTGTTAATTTTCTGTTCAGTGATTTGGAAGCTATATTACCTCTTAATGAAAATTCTCTCTAAATTTTTATAAATCATCTCTAAGTTCGTAACTTTATATGCAATTGGACCAGTATTCCTATAAGAGTCTCAAAAATGAAATAATCAATTAGATCCTGTTCCTCAATAATGAAAAATTTAGCATATTTTACCTCTCTGCTGTTCCAAATTGTGTGTGTGTGTGTGTTTGTGTGCTCCAGTTGTTACTTTTTAGACAGTTGCTTTAAGTTTGTTACATTAACAAAGAAAATATAGGTATAAACATCTTGGATTTCATTGCTCACTACCACTATTTAATCCCATATCTTTCCCACTTTTGAGTTATTTACTTATCGGGATTTCCCAATCAACTGGACACATGATTGGCTAATTTTTTTCGAGTGGTGGACTTGGAACACTTACATATCCATATGCAGATTTATGTTCTCCTCATCAACAACTCTCAGTGTATTGTTGATAGCCCAAACCTTATTTTAAATTAAGGCATTGTTTTTCATCACCAAAAAAAAAAAAAATTCTTAACTTAATGTGCTGTCTTTTTATGGCTGGCTAGTCTTGTATGCTGAATGGATATTAATAGAGATTTCCTTAACCTTCCTCCTTCTTTTTGCCATAACTCAAATTCATTGAGAAGCATGTTTTTACATTTCTCAGATGGGCTTCCGCTTTGACTTCTGCTTTAAACCATCACCCCACTCTTTTTCTCCGTGCTTATTCCTGAAAAATTGAGCTCTCTATCGGATTAAAGGTGGTTCCCATCAAAGATGTGTGGCTCCCTGTAAAGGTCCAAAGGAAGAGAAAAGGAAAGATTCCTGTTTCTGGTGGTTACATTTTGTCAGGTTAGAGATCTAGTTATCCGTGTGGCTGCAGTGGAATCTGCAATATCTTGGCTCAGAGTTTCCTTTTTCTGGCTTACTAGGGGAGCCGCATTAGCTGGGGTCACGTTGCTCTGGCCGTTGTCAGGATCCCGGGGCTGAGGCAGCCCCTCTCCCTCCTTGTTATTTTGATCTTGCAAACTGGGTCCCAGCTATGTGAACCCTGCGCCTGGCGGCCAGGATCGCCCCCCATGCGACGTGTCCCCAGTTCCTCGGCGACCCTCACTGCTATCAGCTAGTTCCAGTAAGGGTACAAGCTGGCTTCCACTGCGGTCCTTCCTCCTTCCTCTCCAGGCAGGCCCTCCTTTCCCACTAGTTGGCCCTAAGCCTTCTCTCCTGCGCTACATAAGCTGACAGAATTCCTCAGGGTTTCCAGCAGGTAGATGGGGCTCTTCTATGTTTGGACCCCTTCAGTGCTTGCAGTGGAAATTTAGGAGGTGGGAAGTAGGAGCTTGGGGGTTCTCCGTATCTAGGGGCTCCCTATCAAGCAGATTCAACTAACTGTGGATTGAAAATATTCGGGAAAAAACAGAAAGTTTCAAAAAGCAATACTTGAATTTCCCATACACTGGCAACTACTTACATAGCATTCATGTTGTATTAGATACCATAAGTAATCCAGAGATAATTTAAAGTACACAGGAGGACACAGCAAAAGAGAAAGTGACAACAAATATATGTGTATATTCATGTATAACTGAAAACTTGTGCTGTATGCTGGAATTTGATACAACGTTGTAAAATGACTATATCTCAATAAAAAAAGTTTCTATATATAAAAAAAAAAAGTAGAAGGGAGGATGTACATGAGTTCCATGCAAGTCCTGTGTCATTTTATACAAGAGGAGTCAGCATCCATGGATGTTGACGTCTGTGGGGAGTCCTAGAACCAGTGCCCCATGGTTAACAAGGGATGACTGGAGGTCCAGGCTCCTTATCCCAGCCTGTCATGTCCCCACGTTGTCTGAATCCTACCTGTACCACACTTCCCTTGTCACTGTCCTCCAGCCGGCAGACTGCCCTCTGTTTCTTGAACACGCCACACTCACTGTGCTTCATGTCCGGCCCCTAGAAATACCCGTTACTTTCTGAGCATGGCTCTGCTTTCACAAAATGGGCTGCATTGTCACTAGAGAAGACAGTGTGGAGGTTCCTTTAAAAACTGAAAATGGACTTAACTCATGATCCAGCCTTCCTACTCCTGGGCATATATCAGAAGAAAACTCTAATTCAAAAAGTCACACTCACCTCAATGCTTACAGCAGCACCATTTATAAAAGCCAGGACATGGCAACAACCCAAATGTCCATCGACAGCTAACTGGATAAAGAAGTAATAGTATATTTATACAATGGAATACTACTCAGCCATGAATAAAAGCAAAATAATGTCATTTGCAGCAACATAGATGGATGTAGAGATAGTCATTCTAAGTGAAGTAAGCCAGAAAAAGAGAAAAATGCCATATGATATCACTTCTATGTGGAATCTAAAAAAAGGCACAAATAAACTTAACTACAAAGGAGAAACAGACCCACAGACATACAGAAACAAACTTATGGTTACCAGGGAAAGAAGCGGATGGGAAGGGATAAATATGGGTATTCGAAAAGTGCCCCTCTTGGGGAGTGATGGAAATGTTACCTATCTTGATCGTGGTGATGGTTTTCTGGGTGTAGACATTTATCAAATTCATCAAATAGTACATGTGAAATATGTGTAATTTACTGTACAGGAATCATACCACAATAAAGGTGCCTGTAAAAAAACCAGAAAAGTTTGGCGGCATTGTGACCTACGTTTTTATGTGTCTTCAGTGAGTGGGTCTTCAAGTGTCTGGTCTGCCATATTTTCTGAACCAGAAGTGCCCTGCTTCCCTTTTCTTGGTAAACTGTCAGTGGGTTGCATTTATTCCCGTGGCTTCAACTGCTCTCTGTCCACTGATTAACTGTCAAATCTTTTCCAGCAAGGACATCTCATTTCAGTCCCAGAAATATACTTATAATTGACAAGTAGACATTCCCACTTGATTAGCCCATAAAAATCTCAAGCTCTGTGTGTTTGAATTTACACTCTCTCAGAACTAGGTTTACTTCTTCAAACAATGGCTTCACTATCCCATCTGTTTTCCGTGCCATACATCTGGGAGTTTTTCTTTACTTTTCCACTCCCTCACCCCCTTCAGTACTACAATTCTATTCCTTAATATCCCCCAACTAAGTCCCTGCCCCTCACTCCCCACTGCATTAATTCCCACCCCTTTCTAGTCTCCCCAGTGCTGTTATTTAGAGTGAACAATCCACTTTGCTCACTTTTAATGACTAATCTGTGTAACTCTCCTCCTTAAAACCCCAAAGAATTCCCCACTGCGTATGTGAGGAAGTCCAAGCTCCCTGATTTAACGTCACACCTTCTCATAACCTAGTTGCTGCTTTTTTTCAGCCTCAGCTTCCGTTAGTTCCCCACAGCCTCTAGCCTCACTGACCTTCCTTCCCTAAGTGCCAAGTGCTCTTAGACACGACCAGGCATCTGCACGAGGCACGCAAGCTGCTGAGAATCCCGTCCCCAGCACGCACTCTCCTGGTCTAGAGATTTGCTGGAATCCTTCAGATGTCAGTGCAGGAAGCATTTCCTTTCTGACACCTTCCCTACCTTCTAGAACCCTGCCCCAGGCAGTGCAAGAGCCCCTCTGAACATACAGTATACATGATGCCAAGTGACTCTTACCACATTGTTTTGAAAACCTATTTAAATTTGTCTCTTCCACGACACACTGTGATCTCCTTGAGGGATGGGGGGCTGTGTGGTATTTATCTAGACAGCTAATGTCTGGCACAGACCCCGGGCCATCGGCAACAGTCTGCTGACTCATCAAGAATTGTCGTCTTTGCGACGTAAGAAAGACTACATGACCTCTGATCTTACACCATCCGGCAAGGGTCCAAATAATTTCACATAGAACTACACAGGCAAAATATGTGTATTCTTTTCCTCTTTGTGAGCCTGAGATCATAGGCATCCTGGAATGGAGGTGTCACTCTAAGCTGTCTGTCCCATAGGCTGGCATGACCAGTTTCAACATATTTTTTAGAAGTTGTAGGGATACGTGTACATCACCCCGTATTACAGCAAACGGTGCTTCAGCCTGAACAAGTTTAATGTCCATATAAAAATCAGAAATCTTCCAAGCTGAAGCCTGAAGAAACATTTTCCTTCTCTCCTTCCAGTCTGTCTTCCATCTGCATCCCACATCCCCACTGCTCATCTGCGTCAGGCCACATTCTTCCTAGAAACATTGTCGGTGGGACACTTGGATGAGAACTAATTACAGCAGTCATGAAAATGGCCCAATGAACGTAGGCTCTGCACAACAAGGATGTTTTGACCGGAGGCCTCAGCCGTGGCCTGCAGGGTCTGTTCACGTGTTCTGCCTGGCTTCCCTGCAGACGTTCTGCAGAAAACCAAGCCTGCAGTTAAAGTCATAGAAGGCCCAAGAAATCCAGAAAAATAGAGTGAGATTCATGTCCTTGGGAATATTTTTGAAAACCACCCACTAATAGGAAGAAGAGCTTTAGGAGGTTCGTTTCAGAGCAGACGATGTCCAACTGCAGGTGGGTCAGTTTTGTCATCGTTGCTCGCTAGTTGGCTTTCTGCTGCTTCTTACACGCCGCTGTTTAGAGAAGTGGCCTGAGTCGGACCTCAGAGCAGAAAGGTGAGCTGGGCCTGGTGACAGCAAAGCTCCTCTGCTGTGTAGTGACCCGCTGAGAAGGAAGGGATGGCCCAGGGCTTCCTCTGACTCTCTCCCTCAGTTATAAACTCTATGAAGGGAAAATGGAACAAAAAATCTTAATTCAATTAGGTATTGTCAAAGTATAAATATAATTTTCTTTGGAGGGGATGGTATAGTTCAAGGGGTAGAGTACGTGCTGGGTTCAATTCGCAGTACCTCAATGTAAAAAAATAATAAGAAAAAGTCTTTAAAATAAAAGAAAAAGAACAAAGAAGAAAAGAGATCTCAAACAACCCAAGTTTAAAAAGAAAAAATGTCTTTTAAAAATAGTAGTCAGCTCGGTCTTTTGCTAGATTAGGAGTTTGGGATTAACAGATACACACTACTATGTATAAAATAAATAACCAACTCCCAGGTCCTTAATAAACTAGTTCAACCTGAATCCTTTCTCTTTTTTCCCCTAAGCAACCCGTGGAAGCATCTGAAATTCTCATCTTTTAAAAGAATTCATTTAAAGGAGGTTTGAAAGTTACTGGTTAAAAGATGTATTTGTGGTTCCATGAATATAGGTCTAGTAAGAAAGACAGACAATAAACTAGTAAGCAAATAAATATATGACGTACTGCAAGGGACTAATAATTGCCACAAAGAAACATAGAGCATATTAGGAGAGAAAATGATTGAATAGGAAATATGTGCGTGCTATTTTAAATAATGTGGTCAGATAAGTACTCTCTGAGGGTAAAATAATCTGAACAAAGTCCTGAATGAAGCAAAAGAATAAGCCACGTAGGTAACAGAAAAGAAAAGCCTCCCAGACCGGGAGAAGTGTAAGTACGAGACTTGGAGTTACAAACACCGCTGTCCTGGTGGGGACCATCTGGGCGGGGAAGATGGGCTGGAGAAGAATGGTGAGAACTGAGGCTGCAGAGACGGGTGAGGGACCGCATCACACAGGGCCTTGGTAGGGACTCTGGATATCCTTCTGAATACAATGGAAAGTCATGAGATTATTTTGCAAAGCAGAACAACTTGATCCAATTCATGCTTTAATCAGACCATTGTGGGTAATATATGGGGAATAAGCAATGGAAGCAGGCCAAGGTAAGCTGATGGGAAGCCAGTGGGAAGAGTCTTGCTGACCTGGAAAGAGACACCGAGGTTGGGCTGGGATGATGGCGGGAGACGGGCTGAGAGGGGACACGATTTGACAGTAATGGTCACAGGCCTTAATGCTCGAGTTGGACACAGACACAGAGTGGTTCAGGGTGATGGGTATGTGATATTTGGGGCTGAGCCACAGTTTTTGTGCAGAGACCTGACAGGAGAATAAAGTGGGGACGTTGACGTCGGTAAGAAGGGTTGGTGGGTGTTTAATTCCCCCTAGAGCTGCATCTCTGTTTCTCTGTAGATGAAATCAGCAGAGCAGGGATGGCTGTTCTTAATTCTGCAGTGAATTGAGTGTCCTTCTCATCGACAAATTCGTGAGGCCGACCTGTCCATCCAATTGCAACATTTTGAATCTGCTTCTTTCTATCCAGGAGGAGATTTCCATCTAAGATGCCAATCAAAAATTCCCGTGTCCAAAGTTAGAGCTGTGTGCCTTTGGGATGATCTCAGAGATGCCTCCACAGAGGCTTTGTGTGCTCTCTCTCCCTCAGAGCACACAGTTCCCTTCAGTCCGCTGGGTCTCAGCAGAGAAGATTTCACAAATAGCCCCTCTCAGGCCCTGGGGACCAACCTCCCGCTTGGCCAAGCTCTGAAAATGAGCACGAGTTCCGGGCAAAGGGCCTTCTCCAGGGCACCATCTGGCAGATTACATGAGGACAGTGTACAAAAGAGTGGGAGGGTTGATGGTATAAATGGATTTTAATTTTTGCTCTGAATCTGATTCTGTCCTTCCATTTTGTTAAGGAAGTGTTCTTAGGCCAGACATGATTCTCCTTTTTTCTTTCTATTTGATCATCCAAGAGGTTTAGATAGGGTATTTGTTTTAGGGTAAAAATCTTTAAAAAAAAAAAAACTTGCAAATAGCGTCTTGTTAGGCATTTGGAGAAGTAAATTCTCCCAGCAGTATTGAACCCCCTTGTTCCTCCAGGGGGTCTCCAAAGGTATACATGTTCCAAATCTGACCCAAAACCAATGAGCCCTTGTTTTTTAAGCACTTCACCATGGATAAAAGATGTCACTAAAGAAGGTGAGAAAAGAGCAGGTCCCCAGCATCCAGAGTCCCTCCCAAAGAGCCCACAGAAGTAAAGAGGAGATGAACGAGAGAAACGGTTTATTTATACACACGCAGAAGCCAACCAGAAAAGTAACTACCATGTTAAATGGTGAAAGTTAAAGGCTTTTTTATCAACCTAACTTAACAGGGCAAAGGGATAGGAGAGAATTGGCTTCATGACAGGTTTTCTTCTACATCTATTGAATCTCAGGTGTCTTCAGCTTAAAGTGCTTTTGTATTAACCATGGGTTCCATCTGACTTTCCATTCTTCGAAGTTTGTTTTCCTTTTCAAGATTCACTCATGTATTCTGAGCCCCTGGATTTTCCACGTGAATTTTAGATTGATTGTCAATTTCTGCAAAACACCACCTGGGATTTGGGTAGGCATACTTTGAATCCTTAGATCTATTCATGGACTATTGTCATCTTAGTAGAATGAAGCCTTCTGCTCCATGAATATGGGATTACTCTCTGTGAATGTAGGTCTTATTTTCTCTCAACAGAATCTCTCATCTACTGTAGTCTTCAGTGTCCAAGTCTGGTACTTCTTCCTCACCTCTTTTGGATGCTGATTCAGAAGAGACACGACCTCCTGGAGAACCTCTGCTGCCACGGAGCTGACATGGAACTGCGTCCTGAGAAGACTTTAAATTCTTTTAAAAATAGGATTAATGTACTTTAATTACTCCATAGATGAGTAATGAATGGGTCACATTAAGATAGGATTTTAATCCTTTTAGAATTAGTAGAGTAATACAGACACAGTACAAAAAATTGAAATATTGCCTAAAAGAGAAGAGATTTGTAATTTCCACCCACAGAGGTGACTGTCATGAATGATTTGGTGCTTATGTCTCGGTCTCTGTGTTTCTCAGTATGTCTCTCTCCATCTCTGTCTCTCACACACTCACAATCAGATCAATTTACATCTATATTGATTTCACACATATGAGGTAGTGCAGATGGGATCCTGGGTGCAGACAGTGGGTCTGCATACTTCCACCCTGAGGCCTCCCTTGACATTGGGTTGAGACCAGACACCCACTTTTCCAACTGCACAGCATTCATTCATCCACATGAACCAGAATGAATGGACTCCATCCCCTAACCATCAACATTAGTGTTGCTTTAATTCCGACTGTTTCAACCAGTGCTGTGATGAACACCCTTGAAAAGGCATCTTTGAATAGGTGTGTAAGGATTTTAGTGGGATGAACTGTAAGGATCAGAACTTCTGGGGAAGAGCTGCGTCTGTGGCCCTTTGATGCGTCCTGCACCCTCTTGTCCTGAAGAGGAGCGTCCCTTCTTTCTTCCCTCCAGGGCATCTGCTGGAGCCTCTGCCTGCTTACATTGTCACCAGGGCTGGTTGTCACCTGACTAAAGACCCGCCAGTGTGATGGTGACCGGTGTTCTCTCTGCAGTGTTTCCGTCTGCCTGTGTTCTCACCTGAGAGGTCAAGCATCTCTAACACACAATGGCCACCTGCATTGCCTCTCATTGGAACTGCCCATGTCTGTTCTGTTTCTGTTTAGAACACTGCGTTTTGAAAGGATTTTGGACTACAGGGATGGGAATCCTTTCTCCAACCTTGGGTTATGAGGAATGCTTTTTCCAGGTTGTGGTCTCAATTTCAAGCAGTTTTTCTGGGCTTTTGCTAATTTTTTTGATTTGTTTGGTTTTGTTTTTGACACAGGAAGAGCTAAGCATCTCCCTTATGTCTTCTGGCTGTGGTGTCACAGGGGGAAGAGCAGTGTCTACCCTGAGATTATGCACAGAGTTACTAAAAGTGCTTCATTTTGTACATCACATCTTTAATCCCCCTGGATATCCCCTTAAAATGATAAAAATGCTGTTTCAAGTGAAAACAAAAAAAATCCCCAGCCCCAGCTGAAAACAAGTGGGCAGGGACAAAAGAAACCTTTTTTAATATTTCATTGAGAGGGAACACCAAGGAGAGGTAAAGACACGCAGAGAGATACAGGACTTGTGGTTGTCAGGAGCTGGGTTAGGAGGGAGGGGAGTGCGCGCTCTGGATCCAAGGTTTCACTTTGATGAAAGAAATAGTGTGAAACTAGATAGTAGTGATGGTCGCACAACATTGTGAATGCCTCTAATGCTCCTCAGTTGCACAATTTAAAAGGGGAAAAGTCTATATTTTATTAATGAAACTCTAAAAAGAAAAATAAAGCATGCCATAAATGACGTGAAACAAACAAAGGAAACTAAAGAAAATGAAACAAAAATATCTCCAGAGGAAGGGGAGTCAAGTTTGGGGGGGAGGGGGAGAGGACTGATAGTGGGATTTTGGAGAACATTTTGGAGAAAAAGGTGTGGGTAGGTGCAGAGGGGGCTTTGCCCCAGGTGGTGGTGATGCCTGAACTGGTTCTCCGTTGCCCAGCAGTCCAGCTGCAGATGCAGGTTCAGGAGGAGCTGCAGGAGCGGCAGGAGGGAACTCGCGGTCCCCTGCTGGATCCAGATCTTCCTTTGTTTGGTCTCTGACATCTTCCCCTGCCCCTGCCTCCTCTGTAACTATTGGATGTGGAGAGAGTTTTAAGTCTTGTGGAAGAGCTCATGCTGTGTGAGAGGAAAAATTTACACACCTGCCTCCCTTTCCATGTGCCTCTTCAAGGACAGAAAACTTCCCAGAGCTTTCCAGACAGCTCCCACCCAGAAAGTGCCCACAGGGTGTGTTCTGTGACTGAATTTTTCCAGACAGGTGGTCTGAGGCCATTCTTTGCTCTGGTCCCAACAGTAGCCTCTGGGGACACCTCCTTGTGTGGCCCAGCCCTCGCCCCTCCCTCACCTACACACATGCATCAGCCCTGCCTTCCTGACCTTCGGGCTCTGTTTCGGGGGCTCCTGGTCCTCCACCTGACTTGCAACAAGGTGGGCACGGTGCTCCATGTCAGAGCCGGGTGTGCTGAGCAACCCATCTTCCCCGGGCAGGTACCTGGGAAGATCCCTGGGTGATCTCTGGGTCGGAGGCATGCCCCACTTATTTGTGGGCCATGGTGGAGGGGACCCCTCCATATCCAGACCCACCTGGATCCTGCGCTGGCCCTCAGAAGAGTGGCACATCAGCCCTTCACTTGGGGAGGGGGTGTTGGTGTTCTTATTCATCAGCTGCTGTTCAATATGTGGTATCTGGCTCTGCAATGACAGTGACCAGCAGCTGACCCGGCCTGGAAGTCTCAGAGCCCTGCCCGGCCAGGAACACTCCTGCTTCTGTCCACTCGACCCTCTGCTGCCAGATCAGACCGAGACCTTGTTCAGCTCAGACACCCGGGAGGGAAAAGACATACCCAGAATGCATGGGCTCCACCTTGGGCAGCAGGACCCTTCCCTGGCTCTCCACATCCCAGCCAGCCAGCTTTGACCTGGGCTGTGGATGTGACCGGCACCCCAGGCCTCTGACCTGCTCTTGTTTGAGGCAGAAACCCATCCCCAACATGACTGCTCCACCTCCACCAGCCAGGACGGGGCCATGGGGCTACCTGGGTGGGATCTGAGTGGTGGCCTGGCCTGGGCGGGCCTGCCCTGGGCCTCCCTGTGCTACCTTTGGGTCTCTCTGGCCAAAAGTCCAGAGGCGCCTTGGGTGAGACCTAACCCAGCGCCGGCAGCGTTGGTACAGCCCCTCGCTGTGGGCTTTCCGGGGTCTGCGGCATCGGGATATTGGGATGCAGCAGAACATGCCTCTGTCTCCAATCAAGTGAGCTGAGTAGGGACTTCTCTACAGAGTGGGTGTCTGGTCACTTTAGTTCCAAGTTCTTTTGGGCTCTATTGCCAGGGAAGTGAGGTCACTTCCTGGGGTCCACTTATCCAAGCTTCCTCCTGACACAAAGCTCCCCAAGGGCCTTTCTGAGCTGCTGATATCTCATTTCTCACTCCATGCCATGTCCACACACAGTGACAGCAACTCAGCCCCCCTCATAGCCCTGGGGAGGCCTGGATGCAGCCAGTGCTGCAGCTCTGAAGACACAGCTGGGTTCAGACATGGCTCCCCCCACTCAGCAGTGCTATCACCATGGAAAAGCCACGTGCCTCTCAGGGCCTCCCCAATCTCCCATCAGCACAGTGGGGATCATTCTGGCCCCTGCTTCCTAGAGAAGCCATCCTGTCTCTAGACCTAGAAACACCTACTGCATCTGTCACCCCCATGGGCTGGCATCACAGGGAGCTCGTGCACAGACTTAGCAAAGGAAGGACCCCACAGAGGGCTGGCGGAGCGCAGAGCAGATGCCACACAGCCCTGGGTCTACCCTGAGGTCTGGAGAAAGTCACTTTCCTTATTGCTTGCTTCCCAGCTCCCAGTCGTGCGACTAAATTTAAATACAACCCTGACATCTTCCGCTCTGGCATACAACCTCTTAGGTCATTCTGTCATGTTGACATACAGACCCAGTGTCCCATCTCGGCCTCTCTGGTGAGCTGCCCCACAATGGCTTCATAGTTTTTGCCTTCAGTTCCCACGCCCTTGTGTGATCCCCACACCCTCCTCTGGAGGGTGGATGGATTTTGAGACCAGGTTCTGACATGCAGAATGACTTGTGAAAATGTGCGGGAGTTCCACTCCTTCCCAGCTCCAGTGTTCCTTCTCTCTGTCTCTGTTTCTCAGTGCCTCTCTCTCTGTCTTGTCTCTATCTCTGTTTCTCTGTCTCCCCTGCTTCTCTGTGTTTCAGTCTGTCTGTCTCTTTTCCTGTATGTATGTGTGTATATATTTATGTGTATATGTGTGTATTTATGTGTGTGTATTGTTCGGGCCCAGGGCAGGTCACTTCTGAAAATCCCTTGATGACATATTGATTATTTTGAATTCATGTTACTGAAGAAAGATTATCTTTGAAAATTGTGGAAGCACTTTGGTGGGATCTTCTCTAAGGGACAGCACTGCTAGGGAAGGGATGTTCCTGTGGCACTTTGATGTATCCTGTACCTTGTTCTGCTGGAGAGGAGAGTCCATTTGCTCTTCCCTCCAGGGGACCTCCTGGGGCCTCTGCCTGCTCACGTTGTCACCAGGGCTGGTTGTCACCGGGCTAAAGACCTGCCAGTGTGATGGTGGCCAATGCTATCTCTGCAGTCTGTCCATCTGCCTGTGTCCTCACCTTACAGGTCGAGCATCTCTAGCACACACTGGCCACCTGCACTGCCTCTCGTTGGAACTGACTGTGTGTGTTTTGTTTCTTTTCAGAACCCTGGGCTTCAAGAGGTTTTTGGACCACAGGGATGTGAAGCTTTTCTCGGACCTTGGGTCATGAGGAAAGCTTTTCCCAGGCTGTGGTTTTTCTTTCCAGCTGTCTTTCTTGGCCTTTGTTTTCTGCTTTAGTTTGGTCTTATTTTGCCACAAGAAGAGCTAAACATCTCCCTTCTGGCTCTGGTTTCACACTTAGAACAGCAGTGCCTACCACGAGATTATGCACAGAGTTACCAAAAGGGCTTCATTTGGTACGTCTCATCTTTAATCCATCTGGATTTTCCTCTCAAAATACAAAAATGCTAATTCACGTGAAAACAAACAAACAAAAAATTCACCCGTCCCTACTTAAGATATGTGGGCAGCGAGAAAAAAAGCCAACTTTTATATGATTTCATTGATAGGGAACCTCCAGGATAGGTAAAGAAATAGAGAGAGAAAGGGGATTAGGGCTTCTCATGGGCTAGGGGAGGTAGGATGTGGGGTGCGCTTTGTATATAAGCTTTTAGTTTGAGGAAGGCAATTGTCTAAACCAGTGGTGTTGGTCTCACAGCATTGTGAATGCACTCAATGCTCCTTAAAATTGCACAATTTAAAATGAGAAAAGGCTAAACTTTATTCTTATAAACTTAAAACAAAAATAGAATATAGTATAATAGAAAAGAAAAAAATCTGACTCCATAGAAGATCGGTCCTTTTGGCTTTAAACCTGTGCCCTCTTTTCTAGGCTTAATCTTACTAGCTCTGCACCTTTTGTAAAACAATGTTGCCTTTAGCCTGAAATATACAGGAGAGCCTGTTTTCAAGGCTCTGATCTTTAAGGATATTAACACTTTTGCACTTATATAAAGACGACAAGTTGCAGAATAGAAAATAACTTTTGTTTTGTTAGAGGTTTTACAGAGGCACTATGACCTGGTCTATGTAGACAGCTTCAGACCAAGATAATGGCAGACTAATATCTTGGAGAACCATCTTCCCCAAGTCAGACTTTAGGCTCCTTTTCTAGTAAATAGGGGAGGGGCTGTGGTTGGTTGTTGCAAACTTGTTGGTGTAGGATTTCTTTGTCCTTGGAATCCTTTGCAGCTGTCCACGTGGGTCAGATCATGGTGTTCCTGTAAAACCTGCAACAAAACAAACTTTTTCTATTCTGCAACTTGTTATCTTTATAGGAGTGCAAAAGTGTTAATATCCTTAAAGGTCAGAGTTTTGAGAATAGGCTCTCCTGTTTATTTCAGGCTAAAGGCAACATTGTTTTACAAAAGGTGCAGAGCTAGCAAGACTAAGCCTAGAAAACACGGCAGATGGTTAAAGGAAAAGGCACAGATCTAATATGGATTCAGATTTGTTCTTCTCTATTACAGTGCTTTTGGGTGAGAGCTAAGAGGATGATTCCTGGGTGGGTCCTCTACTGTCCCAGGATGGAGTTCAGGCAGAATCCCTGCCAGATTCACCATGACTTTGGACATGATCTCACGCAGAGAAAGTGACAATTATTGGTTTAAACTTACCTGTCAAAATCCCTTCAATTGCCTGTAAACTATATCACAGCAGGGGATGTCCCATTAGCCAGTCAACTGCCAGTCTCCCATGATGCAAGGGACCAGCGTCGCGGCAGACTCCATGGTGGCCAGGCCAGTGCACCTTCCTACTTTGCTCTCCAGCCTTGGCTTCCTAACTTTGATGCTTTAAAATCTACCGTCCCTCTTCCCTCTGGCCTGGTGTGAATGAAAAATATCCCTGCACCCACCTGGGCTGAGGCCAGGCCACACACACAGCCCCATGCACACAGGCCCCCATCTGCTGTCTACCCCTGGGCTCAAGTGCACCCTCTGAACTCCCCCACCCCAAAGGTCCGCGTGCCCAGTGCCTCTGCCCTAGGGGTCCAGACCACCATCAGGACCATCAACCACCCAAGGCACACAGGCCAGTGGCTGGCAGCCTGGGATCACCCTGACCCATCGGGTCAGATGAGACACAGGGTGCGGGAATCAGGGTGCCAGGGCAGGAATTGGAACCGCCTTCAGCCCAGCCTGCCTCACCCTGTAGCCTCAGACATTAACTATGAAGGTGCACACTAGGCTGGATCCCCCACTGGTGGCAGTAGTCATCATTACTGGAGCCCGGATTTCCCCACCCCAACCACAGGGTGAGGGGTGAGGGGTGAGGGAGTGAGCTCAGGGTAGGGGTGCGCTCAGAGTGAAGGGGATCCCATGGTGAGGGGGTACAGGTTGTGGGGTGTGGGGCCTGCTTAGAATGGAACTGACCTGGCTGAGAGGTGAGGGGGAAAATTTCAGGATGTTGGGCATCCTGTGTTGAGGCATGAGGGGTAAGCTTGTGGGTGTAGGGGCCATAGGTTAAGACCTAGCAGGTTGGAGTGTCAGGGCAGGGACCTCGGTGTGAGGAGAAGGAGCCCTGTCTTCAAGGTCTGGTGGGAGACTGGGCCTGGCCAGGGGTGGGAGGGTAGTAACAGGGAGGGGAAGGTGAGCAGGGGAAGTGGGGCTGGTGGGGTGTGGCCTGGCTCAGGGCAGTCGTGGTTCTAGTTCAGTGCCAGGACCCAGTCGGTGGTGGGGTGAAGGCTCTGGGGATGGAGACCAGGCGGGACGAGCAGGAGGGGCCCCACCTGGCTCCTTCCGGCCCCAGTGGCCAGGTCCGGTAAAGCAGGAGACCCACCCGAGCAGTTTGCGCTGCGGGCGGGAGGAGGAGGGGCGCGCACGCGCAGACGCACAGACTCACAGACGCGCGGACGCCGGAACCTGCCCAGAACGCGTGGAAGCTGGCGGGAGCCGGTTGCTCCTGGACCAGCTCCTGGAAGAGGAACACGGCCTGGGGTCTGGGCCGCCGCTTGCCCTCGGTTCGGCTGCCGCTGCCGGGCAGTTAAGGGGGGGCTGGTGGGGGGGCGCTGCTCGGGGAGCCGGCGGTTGACACCTGGGCTGTGCAGCTGGGGAGGCGCACAGGGAGGGGTGCGGAGGTGAGGTCCCGGCCGCGCGTCCCATTAGGACCCTGAGGCGGGTCCCAGCCACCGCTGTGGTTAGTGGTAACCCCGCTATTAGTAGTTCCTGAACCCCACGTTTTTGCCGCCGCTTATACCCGGGTTTAGGAGAGCAGGTACGGCCCCGGGAGGTGGGAGGGCACCGGACGGCTCCGGAGCATCTCCGACTGGCCCTCAGACCATGGCCTGCTCCTGGGAGGCAGGTGCGGTGCAGGCGCAGGGCCTCAGATGGAAAGGGGGCTGCCCCATGAGAGCCCCTGGATTTGCTCCCATCTTCCCGGCGGCCTGACCTTGGAGGCGGCCTCTAAATCCCCAGGTTTTTGTGACTCAGGTTACAGGTCAGGCTGCTCCTGGGAGGTTGGCGCGGTGCGATCAGTGTGCTGGGATGGCTGCAGCAGCAGCGGGAAATGGTTGCAACCCCTGCGCTCTCACAAGGCAGCCCCAATCCCGCCATCGCAGCCGCCGCCATTCCCTGACAGCACAGCACCCGCCTTCCAGGAGCAGGCTGACCTGTAACCTGAGTTCCACGAACCTGGGGCAGCAGAGGCCAAGCTCAGGCCATGTGCTGGGGAGTTTGAAGCAAATCCACAGGCACACATGGGCGGACCCCATAACCAGCCATTGCCTTCGACCACACCACGCCCTCCACCCGGGAGCAGGCTGACCTGGGGACCGTGCCTGAAGCAGCAGAGGCCGAGCCCTGGACAGGCCGTGGGGGAGATGGGGACAAATCGACCAGCTTGCCAGGTCGCTGCCCATCTCCCTGCTGCTGCCCCAGGTTCGTGGACCACTTGTTTTCAAGTCAGTGGGTTCCTGAGAGGCAGGCGTGGTGCAGTCAGGAGGTGGGGGCTGCAGGGAGGGGTGCTGCCCCAGAGGGAGCAGGTGGACTTGCTCCCATCTCCCCCAGGGCCAGACCTGGGTACGGTCTCTGCTGCCTCAGGTTTTCAGGACACATGTCATGTCAGCCTGTCCCTGGGAGGAGGGCTCAGGTTACTCGGGGCAGCCTCAGTGGCTGAGAAGGATTTTAGAAGTGGGCTCTAGACCAGCATAACTAACTCTCCTTTCTTCTCTTGCTTCCTCAGTTGGTGGCTGTATTGGCTTTTTCATTATAGGTTATTGCTGGATAATGAACATAGGTTTCTGTGCTATACAGAAGAAATTTTATTTAAAAATCTATTTTTATATATAGTGGCTAAAATTTGTAAATCTCCCAGATTTATCCCTTCCCATCCCCTTTCCCTGGTAACCTTAAGATTGTTTACTAACTCTGCAAGTCTGTTTCTGTTTTGTAGATGAGTTCACAGTGTCTTTTTCTCTCTTTTTTTACATTGCACATCTGAGTGGTATCATTTGGTATTTTTCTGTTTCTGGCTGTTTTCACTTAGAATGACGATCTCTAGCTCCATCCATGTTGCTGCAAATGGTTTTATTTTGTCCTTTTCATGGTAGAGTAGTATTCCAGTTTATAAATATACCACAACGTCTTTATCCAGTCATCTGTTGCTACATTTAGCTTGCCTCCATATCTCAGCTATTGTATACAGTGGTGCTATGAATACTGGGGTGCAGGTATCTTTTCACATTGGAGTTCCTTCCAGTTATATACCCAGAAGTGGGATTGCTGAGTCATAGGGTAAGTCTACTTTTAGTTTTTTGAGGGATTTCCATGCTTTCCATAATGAGTACACCAAACTGGATTCCCACCAGCAGTGTAAGAGGGTACCCTACCCTCTTCTGCCTCTCTAGCATTTATCATTCATGAAATTCTGAGTGATGGCCATTCTGACTGGTGTGGGCTGATACCTCATTGTAGTTTTGATTTGCATTTCTCAGTTTATTAGTGATACTGAGCATTTTTTCATGTGTCTATTGGCCATTTGTGTCTTCATTGGAGAAATGCTTGTTTAGGTCTTCTGCCTATTTTTGGATTGAGTTTTTTTTGTTGTTGTTATTAAGTTGTATGACCTGTTTATATATTCTGAAAATTAAGCCTTTATTAGTCGTATCATTTGCAAATATTTTCTCCCTTTGGTAGGTTGATGTTTTCTTTTACTTATGGTTGCCTTTGCTGTGAAGAAAATTATGAGTTTAATTATGTCCCATTTGTTTGTTTTTTTCTCTTATTTCCATTGCCTGGGTAGATTGCCCTAGGAGAACGTTGCTAAGCTTTATGTCAGATACTGTTTTGCCTATGTTTTCTTTTAGGAGATTTATCAAGTCTTGTCCATCTGCAGCTTAAGCCTGTACTCTAGATCTGTGCTTCAGTTTTGAATTTTGAGCTTCTTGGAGAACACCTACTCATAGCTCATATGTCAGATTCAACATGTCTAAAGCTGATTTCATATCTTTTTTCTTGCAGCGTCTCCACTTATTCAGTGGGATAATCATTCTTCTGGCCTTGAATAGCCAAAGGCTTGGAATGGTCTTTGATTCATCTTTCTCTCACAACCCTCCACATTTTGTCAGCTTCTGGAACTGTATGTTTTTGGTTTCAAGTGTCTATTCTGATTGCTGATACTCTGATGAAGAGCTTTCATCCCTGATACATGAATTTTTCCTTCTGTTGAATTCTTGGATATTCTCTCACCCCCACTTTTCAGTCAACCTATCATTTTGAACTTCCAACATCTAGAGTCAAGTCAAAGACTTACCACAACCAGATCTCAGACAAGTAGTCTCGACCCTCCATCATTTTGGCCTTACCTTATGTTTTCCAATCATTATGTGACTTAGCCTCCTAGGGTAACCTGTGCCTTATTGAAAACCAGGAGTCACCAGCATTTTCCTATCCAGTCCTCAGTTAAAACAGCTTAGAATTGCCCTGAGAACTAGTTGGAGCCCCATCCCATTCATAGAATCTTCCCTACTTACTCCAAATACTTCTAGCTCCTCTTTGTATTCCTGCACTGTTTATGATCGGTAGCCTGTTATCTTGGCTTTGAGTACTGTCTTGGTACCATTCCCGGGTGGTTTCCAATGTTTCTCCTCACTTAGCTCGTAACTGGAGAAGACTCCCTTGTTCAGCCTCCTTTATACCCTCACTCTGCTTAGCATCGGGCAATAGCAGGCATCCAGGCAGTGTTAACCTACTTTATTTATTCGCAGGGGTGGTGGTGTGGAGTATATCTAATAACTATTAATTCAGTCTTGTAATTAAAAAAGAAAGCCAAGAAAATCCATAAAACTTTATCTCCATGTTCAGTTTAGCGCTTTACCTCAACAGTTTTCTTAACTCTGTGTTTACATTCACATAGTGTTCAGTGCTTGTACAGTTCCCTGAGGCAAGCAGGTGAGATGTCATTATGTTTGACTTTCACGTTACATTTCATATTGGATATATTTGTGGAATGACAAAACCTTCTTTTATAAGTAAACAGCCGGAAGCCCAGAGAGACTAACAGCCTAACCCAGGGTCACCTGGTTAGTGTTTGGCACAGGCCAGGACCACGGTTCACATCTTCGAGCTGCTCCTCTTCCAGTGCCTTTTCATTCCAGTGCTGGGAAATGTAGCCCCATCAGCCAAACGGCCAAGTCACATTGCTGCCCCTTTACCTGCCAGTGATGGCAGTGCTACAAAAAGTGGCAAAGGAAAGGTCAGAAATAGGAGTGATAAAAGACATGGAAGTGCTGGAAATGAATCCTCAGCCTCCACCTACCTATTTGAGCGCCTCACAGGTGTCCCACTCTGACAGTGCTGTTCATTGTTTATAACATACTCTTTAAAATCAGACTGCTCTTTTATAGGACATGCTTTTATCCTGGTCCCTTTCCTGCTAGTAGTCACCGTCATGGGCAGAAAGTGCCTGACTGTGCTCTGTTTGTCACGTAGGTGGGAGGGAAAGTGGGAGTGGGAGCGGGTTGAACTGAAGCCGAGCTTTTTACAGCTCTGTTGTTCTAGGACCAGAGCAGTTCCAATCCTGCTTTCATCACCTCTCCACCTCCGAGTCCCACCCACCCACTCCTGCCTGCTTCCCACACGCCATGTCCTGGGGGAGGACAGGGTGGTGGGCAATGACCCCTCCGCCCTCTGCCCTGGGAGGTGCAGGAGTCTGCTTCAACTTTTGAGCTGTTTTGGTAGTTGGGCTTTTCCAGCCTTTCTAGACATCTGCTTTCCAGCTCTGGGAAATTGGAAATGTAACTTAACCATACATGGACTATACTAATGTATTCAGTGGCATTAATGTGATGTTGTCTTTAAGGTGTTTTGTGACTTTATAGGAGGTTTTTTTTTATCTCACAGGATGCTTCATATCCAATTCTAAAGGCATACAGGCTGCAGGTGTAATTCAAGTTCTTACATGTCTGTAAGGCAGACATGAACATTATTTGGTAATATGACCATGTGTTCATAGATTACAGTTAGTCCGCTGGCTCTGTACCTAATAAAAGTTTAAATTCCAAACTCTTGAAGAAATTTTGTGGAATATGTCTTTTTGCCTGTAACTAGTTACAAAAAGTGAAATCACAACTCTACCACGAGCAACAGTGTTTCCCAGTAGAGAAATCCCTCCACTTTTACAACCTCTAAGTAATGCGGTGGTTCTTTGGATGAGATGAGGGATGCCAGAGTATTTTATTGGGAAACTAGAGTGGCATGACAAGTATTCTGGGACTGGTTACAGTTGAATCTCTACTTCCTATATCCTGGACTGATTACAGAGGCAATGTTTGTGCAGTAACCAGCTACTGAATGCAAGTGTAGCTAGGAAGACAACAGAGAAAATAGAAGGGATATAAAGTAATGGAGGGACTTCAGAGCAGTACAAATGGTGACTTTGACACCACCAGCTGCTGACATGAACTTGGCAGGAATTTGTGAGAAGTGGTGGGTGTCATTGCAAGCAGGAGATTTCTGCAGCTTTTGGGGTGAACAGGCAAAGGGGAGAGCAGATATGGTGGTAACCCAGGGGCTATTTGTGTCCTGAATGTGAAAATGTCTGGTCCCCTGTTCAATTTTGCAGCCACAACTTCACGTGACTCATGGCATTATTTCCACCAGAAAACCATAAAAGCATAAACAACCTCTGTTTCCCAAAGTGTTTGTTCTCGATCTGAGATGATTGTCCTGTAATGGGAGGTAAGTGGGCTATGGGGCCTATTACATCATCCCCTTTCACTAAAAGTCTACCTTGCTGCTTTTCACCCTACTCCTAGAGGTGCTGTCATTCTGTTACACCTAGACCTGTAAGATGGGCTTGCCTGAATCCTCACATGAAGAGGGACGGTAGTGTGCAGTTTTAAAAAATTGCTTGGGTCATGGGGTCCTATGTTCCCTCCAATGGAAATCACTGTTCAAGAGCAAATAGTATGCATCTATAGAAACTATATTGTTTGTAAGATGTCTTCAGAAGTTTTGCAGTAGGTTTAAATATTTGCTTAGTGATGGCATCTTGATTGTTTGAAGGAGGCAATCCTCACTAGGGGCTTTGTGTGCTTCCTGTCTGAGAGTTCCCTTACTGGCAGTAGAGTGTTCGTAGGCAGAGTTAGAAAGTTACCTGGTCTGAGAAGCCAAATTTGCCCGCAGCTGGGAATTGGCAGAAGAGTCAGTTATGGAAGGAAGGCTTTAGGATTATCTGGTAGCAGAGTTCTGGGATCCAAACCATGACAAACCTCAGCTTTTGTAGAGTATGTTCTGTAACAAAAGGCTATTGGATAATTTTAACACTTGTTATGGGATGTAGAGTTGGGGAAAGACTTAAAAGTGAAAGAACCTTAAAAGAGAATCTCCAAATATTTTAAAGAAGACAGTTCTCAGAATGAGAGCTTTTCTGGAAAAGACTAGTTATTCACTTCACAGGGGAAGCAGGGAGCGGGTGTAACTGCACTTACGGTAACTTAAAAGGTAAACCTCACCCTCCCACTTAGCTGTTTCCTGGTGTACGTTCATCTTCCACATCTGTAGTTTTAGACATGACGTGTCATTTTCTGGTACTCCATTCTGCTTCTGAGTGAGAGACTGACGCAAAGTCACATAGCAATTGAAAAATTGTGCAAAGGTCTTTATTGTTAAAAATGTAGACCTGTGGCAGGGTGCTTCATTTGCAAGTGACTTTCAGTAAAGAGAACACTTAAAAGAATGTAGTGTTATTTCTTTTTTTTATTCCTTTAAGCCTTTGAATAGAAGGTTTCTTTGCAGAATTTCTGGTGTACATCAGAAAAAGCAGGAACTAAACATAGTTTTAAGAAAGCAACAGTATAGAAGTTACTTATAGTATGGTATCTGTCTTAAAGTTAATTCTTTAAAGCAGGAAGTTGTAACTCTCAATTTCTTAAGCAAATATAAACATTCTTGACTCTTAATGACATTCTTTCTGGGGTGAAGCTGCTTTTGCTTCCATTCTGAGCATTGAAAGGCCTTCTACGATACTTCTACCATTCCTCAATATTTCATTTTCCCTCTGTTGTGAACGTGTTATTAAACTTGAAGCAGATATAAATAACATTAACTTGCTATATATGTAGATATTCAGTGTTACATAGTCAGAAAGTTTGTGTACATAGCACATATCTACATAATTCCCCCCTTTCCAACTGTGTTTCTGATGAAAGGATGGTGGGAAATGGCATTATGGGGATATGTCTTACAGTACACAGTGTTTCCCCTGTTCCCTCTACCAGATCTGGATGTTCTTTCGTCTTTCGGCTTCTAGATTTACTAGCTCTTTTTCTTAAGCCAGGTGTAACTCATCCCCCTGCTCACACACACATACGTACACACACACACATTCTGCCGTAGGGAGTAGTGTGCACCATCCCATTCTCCGACTCCAGCTCTGATCCCACACTCTGGAGGCAGTGTCTTGCACGAATTCATTTGTAAGTTCCTTTTTAAAACTCGAGTGGTCGGGAAATAGGACTGATATCCAAACCTAATAGGCAGGCCCTCAAGGATAACTTCTATGGTTAATGCCAGGTTATCTTAATGTTTGAGTACCTGGGTTTCATGGCTTCCTGTACCACCTGTGTGACCCATGATTCCCACATTTCTGTCTCCCACTAGACTTTTTCTCTCCAACTCTGGACTCTTACAATCTTCTGCTGATTTGGCATCTTCACTTGGAACTCTGATATCTTAAAACCAACATGTGTAAAAACTGAGCTCTTGGTCCTCCTACCCCCCAAACTGGTTCTTTCTGCAGCCTCCCCCATTCAGTTAGTGGAAACTTAATCCTTCCAGCTGCTTGGGTCAAAGAACTTGGAGTTATTCTGAGTTTCACTGACATACTACATGAATTCTGTCAATAGATCTGGTTTAACACTGCCTTTAAAAAATATCCAGAGCCCAGCCACTTCTCACCATGGCTCCTGTCTCCATTGCTGCTTCCCTGCCCTGAGCCACTGTCCTCTCCTCCTGCACAGCCCTTCTCATTGGCTTCCCTCCTTTCATCTCTGAACCGTTTTGACTATTCTCACCCGGCAGTCAAATGAGCCTTGAAAACCTAAGTTAGATTGTGTCGTCCTTCTGCAGTGCCTCCCCATTTCACTCCGGGTAAAAGCCACAGTCCTTACAACGTCCTCCAAGGCCGTACAGGATCTGCACTGACCCTTCTCCGCAGATCCAGCTGTGCCCCCATTCTGGAACATGTGAGGTGCAAGCTGGCCTTGGTGATGGTTATTTCGTCCACCTGGGACTTCTCAAGTCCTAGTCCTAGTTCTAACCTCAGTCCTCAGTGTGGCCTGCTCTGGTATTTAATACAACATCACCCTCATCTCATACCCTCAACTGTCTTTACCTTGCCCTTTTTATTTATTCCATGGTTCCTCTTTCCTAACATGCCACCTCCTCTGCTGCTCTGTTGTGTGAATTGTCATCTCCACCCCTCACCCCAGCTAGACTCCAACCAAGCTCTGTGAGAACAGGACTTTTGTTTTGTTTATTGATCTATTCCAAGTGCCTAGACTAGTCCTGGGTACATAGTAGGAAGTCAAAATTTATTTGCTGAATAGATTAAAAAACTATTTTAATAATAATTCATCCTTTCAGGAACAGGTGAGGAAAGGAAACTGCATGAAGGAAAATGGTTCAGTAAATAATGATATTTGCCTGTTGTTCTTTGTGTGATATATATGAGTTTTAGTCTTAATTTGGTATCCCAGTTTCTTAATTTAATAGCTGTATTAAGGTGTAATTTACAGTCCATAAAATTCACACATTATAATTGTACGTCAGTCATTTTAGGTATTTCTACAGTTGTGCAACTGTGTCCTCAAAAAGTCCCCTTGTTTCCGTCCATATGTAGTTCGGCTTCCCCCTGGTGGCAACCTGATTTTATTTGTTTTTTTGGCAATCACATCTCAAAAGAATAATTTACACAGCAGTACTAATATAACTTTGAACTTTTAGAAATTACACTTAAATATGAAATAAACGGTCATTGCTGAATGTAGGCACCAGTATCAGACATTGGTGAGAAGAATGGACTTCAGTGTCAGACTGGCTGCAGTCTTACCCAGCTCCACCATTTACCAAGTTACCCAAATTATTTTCTGCCTCAAACTCTTTATCTGTTATATGGGGGTAATAATAGCAGCTTACAGAGTTGTGAGGATTAAGCAAACAGGGAAACAAAATTTAGTACAGTGGCCAACTTATGTTATTACCTAAAAAATAGCCTTGCAGGTAGAAAGCAAAATTCAAATCAGTTTCTAAAGTATGTGTAAAATATGATCCAGTTCCTGCCTGGTTTGTAAACACGTATGCCTACTGCAGAATGTAAAAGCAGACTAATTTCCAACAGAAAAGATCTTTTCTCAGCATTTCTTTCAAAGGTAGTTGCAAAATCGTTTTTACGAAATTTTCTGTGCACATCTCTGACATAGCTTTGACACCAGGGAGGTAATTATCTACTTTTTTGTTAAAATCATGCTGACCATCAGAAAGTGTTCTGAATTATATTTTAGCCTTTATGTTGGGAAATACTGTGAGACTTCTAAATTAATGGGAGGAGGGGCATTCATTGTAGCTCTTGTAGCCTGATAAGCCTGCACTAAATTATCATTTTTAAACTTTTTATTAAAGTAATTAATTTTTTGCAGGGGGGAGGTAATTAGGTTTTTATTTATTTATTTTATTTTTAGAAGAAGTACTGGGGATTGAACCCAGGCCCTTATGCATGCTAAGAATATGATCTTTCACTTGAGCTATACCCTCCCCCCTAAACTATCTTTAATAAGGTCTTTTTCTCTGTTTTGTTATTTTCTTTTATGTACAGATGCACAAAGCAGGTTCATCAGAAGCCTCTCAATTCCAAAGATGATAATAGTGAAAAACATTGCACAGTGACAGTGAATCCTTGGCATATGAAGAAAGATTGTAAAGTCCTGAATGAATTAAGAAGGTATTGTTACATTAACATACATGTAACCATGGCTCTCTTACCTTTATTTTTCAGTTTATAATGAAGATACTCCCCACCCGTCAAGGTTGCTTTGTTTGATATAGGGAATATCTAAAGCCTTTTCTGCAAGTTTTTTAAATAAGTAAGAGCAGGTAATTTATCAGAAGTGTGAATGGTGTAATCTGCTCTGTCTAGTATGGTAGCCACCAGCCACATGTGGCTATTGTGAATTGAGATGTCCTATAAGTGGAAAATATGTAATAGATTTTCAAGACTTTGTACAAAAAAAATAATGTAATATATTTATTAATAAGTTTTCAAAGTGTTAATCACACTTTTGAAATGATAGTATATTGGATATTTTGGGATAAATATAATTATTCCTGGAATTAAGTACACTTGTTCCTTTTAATTGTCTAAATGGGATTACTGGAAAATTGTGTCTTGCAGTATGTTTCTATTGACAGTGCTTGCTTCTAACTTATTGCAAATAATATGAAAAGAAAACTTTGATTACAAATTTTGTAATTGAGTAATTGATTTACATCCTATTAGTTTCAGGTGTACAACACAGAGGCTCAAGATTTTTATAGATTATATTCCATTTAAAGTCACCATAATATAATGGCTATATTTCCCTGTGCTGTATGATGCAGCCCTGTAACCTATCCATTTTATATGTAATATTTTTTACCTCTCAATCCCCTACCCCCTTCCTACCTCCCCTCTCCTCCTTCTCCCCATTGGTAACCACCAGTCTGTTCTGTGTACCTGTGAGTCTATTTCTGTTTTATTATAGTCATTAATTTGTTTTATTTTTTAGATATACATATAAGTTAATACATAGAATACTTGTTTTTCTTTCTCTGACTTATTTCACTCAGCATAATACCGTGTATGTCCATCCATATTATTGCAAATGCCATTATTTTATGTTTTATGGCTGAGCACTATTCCATTGTGTGTGTGTGTTCATGTGTATATATGTGTGTGTATATATATGTATTATACATATATACATATATATAATATACCACACCTTCTTTATCCAGTCATCTGTCAGTGAACATTTGGGTTGTTTAAGTGTCTTGGCTATTGTAAATAGTGCTGCTGTGAACATTGGGGTGCATGTGTCTTTTTGAATTATTTTTCTCCAGACATATACCCATGAATGGGATTGCTGGATCACACGGAAGTCTATTTTTAGTTTTCTAAGGAACCTCTATAATGTCCTTCATAGTGGCTGCACCAATTTACATTCCCATCAACCGAGTAGGAGGGTTCCTTTTTCTCTTAAAAGGTCAAAAGTTCTCTACATTTATATACTTTCCTTTCAGTTTAGGACACAATTTGGCAAAATCCAGATAGAATTTAATAGCAGCAAATACAATATTTTTTTTTAAATGGCCATGCATTATGGATAGATATGTTATTGATGAGTTGGTTCCCTATATTTGTACATGCAGAAGTTTTTATAGCTTCACAGACATTTCAGACTTGCAGAGAGAAAAATGTCTTTGCATTTTGCTGAACTTGTCCGGGTGGCTTTATTGAATTTGGTCCAGGTATGCAGAGGTGAATACACATCCAAACCTGAACCATTTGAATGTCTGCAAGATTTTAAGAGTCTAGAATGTCAGATCTGAACTATAACTCTGGTGAATGACATCAGTGAATGGACTCAAGAAAACTCCATTTGAGTGCAAAGCCTTTCATAAGCCAAAAAAGGCTTTGAAATTCTGGCAAAGCCAGAGACTTTTGTGCGCCACATATGGCCACAAACCCATGGGGACAACCACAGGCCTTCTGGAGTGCCAAGGGATTTCCATGTGAGGAGTCCAGCACTCACAGGAATCCAACAAGTCCCTGCCAGCCAGAGCACCTTCATTGCTACTGTGCTGTTTTGAGCAAATGCCTTCTCATCAGGTTCAAATTTGTTTGTTGTTTTTTTTGCATAAAAAAATCAAACAACTTCTTGTTCCCTTGGTGATAGTCAAAGCCTAATATTTTCTGATATCTTTTGACAGAGAAAACATGAGCCTATGAATCTAACCTCATCTGTGATGGTCTGCAGCTGGGAGCAACCTGATCAGTGTCAGTCCCTTTGCAGCCATTGGCTGGGAGCCTACATTTTACCTGGAATGGTATTTGAAACATGTCACCCTAGCCGTACCTTCACTGTGGGCTGGGAGGCGAGTCAGTCAGGATCTGCATTATGGAATGTATGTTTCAGATCCAAAGCTAGGAGATCTTTTTAAATAGCCAGATAATGTAGTCATAAATATATCTATTAATGTATTAATGCAAGAACATTTTTAAAGATTTTTTATTATAAAAATTTACCCCCCAAATTTGAAAATGAAAGAACAGTGGAATTAAAAATCATCTGTATCTTAATTATACATAAAGAAACTTAAAATCCTTCTAAACATTTTTTTTTGTTCAAATGTAGGTATTTTTTCCCTTCCAAAAAGGAAAATTATTATTTCACAGTTTTTGCTTTTTCCTTTTATTATATATTCCATATCAATAAATATAATTATTTTAAATCTCTTTTAATGGCTGTTTAACACTATATTGAACAGATATATAAATAGTCCTAGGTTCCAGAAATTCAAAAAATTGTCATTACAATACCACTGCAAAGAATATTATGGTGTTTCTAGTTTTAGTTACTAATTTGGACTAAAAATTAACAAGTTTGCTTTTCTTCATGTAAAACAATGGTTATTTTATGAATGAACTCTAAGGATTTTAAATGACTTTTCAGTAATTTCAACAAAGAAATTATCTTTAAGGCAAAATTTTATGATGGTTTGCAAATCTATTTTTATTATATCTTCACTTTTACCAGTGTCATATGTGTGTGTGTTTGCACAAGTGCTTTAACTACCAGAAACGTAAGAAAAATCTGTGTACTAAAAATGTGAAAATAGTTTCCTCATTTGTGTTTTCATTCTCCCAATATAGGTTTTGGATGACAAGCTTGTATTTGAAAAGTACACACCCTGTGGGAGGTGCTCTGTACATACGCTGAGATACTGCACATAAAATTGCCTCTGAAGCCCAATCATCTGAAAACCCTGTCATCAGCCTTTGATAACTTCAGCTGTTTTATGAAAGTCCTCCAAGTAGATGAAAGTATCATCAAGCCGGAGCAAGAGTTTTTCATTGCCCTATTTGAGAAGAGCAGCGTGAATGACTTTTATATTCAGGATAGAGATACATTCTTCAATCCAGCCACCAGAAGCCGCATTGTAAGTCTAAGCCGAGTTTAACTGCTGTCTTGGGGGTGATTTATAACCTGCTGATAAATTATCAGTGATTTGGTTTTGTTTGTTTGGTTTGGTTTTTAAAAGCTGCCCATAAAAAGGAAAAAAGTGAAAGAAAAGAAATATGCCTACAGATTCGAGTTAGGATAGTAAACAGTGGCTGGTTAGTTATCCTGTATAAACCACACACTCTTTTAGAATCTTTTTATGTTTACTTCATCCTTTCTCAGATCAAGTATCAAGTAAGGGACAGTGTTAAAAGAAATTCGGGATTAACAGGCTTGTGAGCTCCGGGATCAGCAAGGCAGATTTCCCTCCCCATGGTGTAAGTCAAATGGCAGAAATTAAATAAAGCACATCATGTATCCTCCGGTGTTAACAGGGAAAGGATAATCTTCTTGACCTTGTTTCTTCCTGGGTAAAATGAAGATAATATGTCAGGAGGCGACAAGCTCACTTAGGGCAGGAACCATGTTGTCTTGTTCACTGCGGAATCCCAGGCACCAGGAAGGCTGAGTTTAATGAGTGAGTGAATGAATGAACTGTAGTTCCCCCAGAGTTACCATGTGGGGTGGTGCGGTTTAGCAGCTAAGAGCATAGACTCGAGAGGGGAGGGTACAGCTCAAGTGATGGGGTGCATGCTTAACACGCATACGGTCCTGGGTTCAGCCCCCAACACCTCCTCTAAAATAGACAAATAACCCTAATTACCTCCCCAGCCCCCACCAGAATTACCTTACTATCTCCCCGCCACCAAAAAAAAAAAAAAAAAGAAGAGGCCAAGATCGTAGACTCAGGCTGGAACACCTGTGCTGGTTTCTCACTTTCGACCTTGTAAAAGTCATTTAGCCTCTGTGTTTATCAAGTTCCCCATCAATAAAATGGGGATAATAATAATACCCATCTCGTAGAGTTGCTATGGTGATAAATGAATCTGTGTCAATGTTAGAAGAGCCCTGGCTAATAGGAAGTACTATGCATCTGTCAGCTCTTTTCATAATTACTGACAGATGTTATCAACCAAAGGAGTATTAGTTCTTTGTAAGGGAAATACATGTTAGACCATTTCATTTATCATTTTCTGTAATTCAGGATTTTTCCCTCTGAAATACCATTTTCTGTCTGTGCACTAAGAAGCCACAGGGCTTTCCAAATTTCATCTGTCTGGGTTCTTGTCATTATGGCAATACTGCAGAGTGTTGACATTTTTTAGGGACTCTGCCTGAGATAACAGGAACCCCTCAAATTCAGGAGCACATCTCTAACTGATAACATCTCGCATGAAATGACGTTTTCAAAATGTAACAGCTTCAGACTCTTAATGATGCCATAAATTCAAGGATGTTATATCTAAGCTCTTTAAATAAATCTTCTCATTGGAATAAAGGAAATACTGTATTATAGCACTCTATGACTTTGTTATCTTTGCTATCCATTTATCTGACTCTCTAAGACCAAAGAAAGCAAAGACTGAGATTGATCGTTACTCCTGGGTGGTACACGTATATGTGGATGAAGACAATACTGAAATGCACTGTTTAAGATATTAAAATGGACACTAAACAGCTGCTTGATGCACATGCATGAACAGAACAGGGAGCTGGGTGCAGGGAGCAGACACTGAGCTTCCTGGATCACAGACCCAGCATAGCAGTCCAGCCCAGCAGCCCACCTGTTTTATATTTATGTCCCTGCAAAATTAGCAGTGAGAGTCTGAAATGAACTTTGGGGACACTGGCAAACAGCTGTCATGATTACTAATGTGGGACACCAGGATTCTACAGTGTTTAGTTGGCATCTGCGCACAACCAGTACTTTTCCACTAAAGCCTGTTGTAATTGCTGGTCTCACATCCAGGCTGAGGAATCATCTTATGTGGTGTTTGGGAGGGAGGTAAGTGGAGTCAGGACCCATGTTAAGGCTGGGTGGGTAATAATCTGGTTCTAGTACAGGAGAAAGGAAAGTAGGTCAGGTGGGAAGGAGAATGACTGGATTTAAATTTTGTTTCTTGAGTAAGCTAAATATATAACATCATGTCAAGTTTCTTTGTTGTTTATATTCCATGTGCTGTCACTGAATAACTACTGAATTGTAGGGACAAAAAAGCCTGGGATTTAGAATTTACCCTGCCCCTAACCTGCCAGAGTACAGGTTCCTCTGTGTGTCCAAGGAGGGGGCTGGACCATCAGGTGTCCCTCCACTGAAGCAGTTTGGGCACTTGGGTGACCTAGTTTTTTGCTGTGGAAGACTGGCCCGGTTGTAGACATTAAGCATCTGCAAGGCCTTCACCAGGTACCCACTGTGGTCCCAGGACTGTAACATCCAAGTGTTCCTTTCCACCCACTTTTGCAAATGACCCTCAAAGGGTTAATATTAATACTGGGTGAGAATTATGAAAAATTATATGGTACCTCCATCCCTCCTGGCAAGTGAGGGCCTCTTATTTACAAATGACCACAAAGTGTTAGCCCCACATTTTATCAACAGAACATGTGAACACATGGTGACATTGATGCTCACCTGTTTGCTTCTGCTTCCCAGTGCAACTTCAGCCTCCGTCAGAGGACCTCAGCTGCCCCAGCGAACATGGCCTTCTGTACAGGGAATGGGCTCCTCCTCGAAGCATAGACAAGAAGCAGCCCTTAGATCTCATCAGATGAGCTGTTGTGGAGAGCACTCCAGTGGGAAGGGCTCAGGGTTGCCCTCATGGCATCTGAGTGTGACAGTCCTCCAAGAGTGTTACCAACCAGGAAGCTCACAGGAGCTCTGAGCTTTGTTGCCCCAAGTTTTTACTGGAGGCTTTATAACAAAGACATGATTTACTGGGTCACTACCGACATAGCTATCCCAAACCCTAACTGTAACACAAACCTTTACTTAGCCCTAAACGTTGAGCCCCTTCCTCCCCTGGTGTTCACTCACTTGTCACAAAGCTCAAAGCCCCACTCCCCTAATCACATGGTTGGTGTCTCTGGCTGGCCAGTCCCCATCCTGAGTCATCCCATGAACACAAGCCAACCAAGGGTCCACCATGATAAGCAAATACATTCCTATCTTGGGAAATTTCAAGGCTTTAGTGGTTGCTGTCCAGGAACTGGGACCAAACACCTACCAAATTCTTCATTAAACAGGAGTAAATGTTAGGTTTCACTTAAATTATAAAATAAGAGAGAAATTCTCACTGCTTGCTGTATCTGCTGTTCGACACCGTTTCACTACACCACGTGACTGTAATGTCACGTTCAGCATGTGTCTTCTCAGAGCAGCAGTGCCGGCTGCTTCCCGGGAGCTTATGCAGTTTGGGCAAGGCTGCTGGGGGGAGGGAGGCCAAGGACAACTGAGCAAACAAAAATAATTGGGCGAATAAGGAAACAATGTCAGATTGAAATGAAGGAAGTAACACAGTATTGAGTTGGGAGACTTGGGGGGAAGTGAGTCAAGAAAGCTATATTTGAGTAGGTTACATGTGAGCTGAGATGGTGATAAGGAGGCTGGACTTTGAGGATCTGGGAAAAGTCACCCCAGGAACAGAGGCAGCTTGTCCATTGGCCCCGAGGCACAAATGTGCTCAGCAGGTTTGAGGAGATACTGGAGCCAGCGCTGGTGAGAGTGATGAGACGCGAGGTTTAGAAGGGCATCAGGAGCACGGAAAGTAGTGTAGACTCTAAGTGCACTGAGAAGCAGTCATGATAGTTTAATCACTAAAGTAATTTTCTCTCACTCCCATTTTGCAACGATAATGTGGAGAATGAATTGCAGGGACCCAGGAAGCAGGGAGGCCAGGTAGGAGGCTCTTGGAGTGGGCCAGATGAGAGATGGTGGGAGCCAGGGAGGAATGCGTTTGAGGAGTGGAGCTGACAGGATGCAGTTATGGGCTGGCTGTGGATGGTGAGGAGAAGAGGAGGGTCAAGGTAGCCCCAGGTCGGCCTGGAGACAGGTGCCTGTTCTTTCTAATCTCAGAGCCCCATGCAGGTGCCCACCTACTTGGGCAAACCTCTTAACCTTGAAAGTGAGGGTTTTAAATCACTGAAGTCTTTTTGTTTGTTTCACATTTTATGGAAAGATTCAAACATGTACAGAAGTAGAGAGACTAGCATATCCAGCCTGCCTGTATCAGTCACCCAGCTCCAGAATTATAAACTCAGAGTCACTGTTGTTGCATCTTTCATTTCCACCTCCTCCCCTCTCCCACTACGGGATAATTTTGAAGACAATCCTACATAGCTTAACCTTTCATTAGTGAAATGACAAGGTCTCTTTCAAATACAATTGGAATATTCTTTTTTTTTTAGGGTTAGAAAATAATTCCCTGATTGTCACAAAAATACACTTTTAAGTAGTTTTGGGGTTGAAATCAGGATCCAGACTAGGTTCAGACATTGCAGCTAGCATATCTCTCAAGTGGGTTCTAATCTATAATTTTCCTGTTTCTCATTTTCCTTGAAATTGCTGAGGGGTTTCTCTATTTCCTGTTTTGCTGATTTCATTCTCCCCTGTAGTGTTAGACTTGTTTCTTCATCCTTTGTATTTGCTTTAGCTAAGTGATTTGATCCTCCCCTAAAAGCTTGATCTGATTGAGGTTCAACTTTGTGCAAGAATACTTGTTATGTGAAGTTTTGTACTCCTAGCATAAGGTACATAATGTCCAGTTGACTCTCTTTTATGTGATGACAGCAGCCAATAATGATTGTCACCCGAGATCATTATTTCATAAGGGATTTTATTTCATGTGGTCATACTCTAATTTCCTCCCTCAATTATCAGCAGGATCAGTCATGAAGAGGCACTTTCTCATTAACCCGGGTTATCCTGTAGAACACAGTTTTAAAAGAGGATGTTTGTACATATGTAAATGTTTAAAGTTGATACATTTTTCTTTTTAATTTTTTTTCTAATGGAGGTACTGAAGATTGAATCTAGGACCTTATGCATGCTGAGTACACACTCTGCCACTGAGTGTACCCCATCCCCCTTGAGATTCATATTTATATGATATTTTCCTTCTGTTATTTTTGTTTTATGTTATACAGTATTTGATGGCAGGGCAATGGGTTTGACGGCTCTTTAGTCATTCTTTATGGGCTTTTGGGGTTGGTGTGTGTGTTTGTGTTTGTAAAGAAAACAATTTTCCCACTATTTTAAGTATGTTTTGCTAAGGAAAATATGTTGATCTTTTCCCTGCTCCTGGTCCATGTGTTCCTTTTGTTGCTTCCCACTAGTGGCCCCTTGAGTTCTGTGACAAGTCTAGCGTGTTGTTAATCCAGGTTGAAGGAGATCTGAAGAGATTTATTCAAGGAGATGAAATTTGTAGACAATGTATTGGAAAGTATTGAGAAAGTTATTCATTAGGAGAAGGTCTGGGGTTGAATTGTTAAGTGCACAGAAATCTAAGCTATGAACCACCAAGACAATTATTAACTCCAGGGAAAACAAAGTAGGAAAGGAAAAAGTAAGCCTAGCAGACAACTTGCTACAGCTGTGAACAGTCTGTACAGAGTCCTAATAACGTAAAGCAAGGATACTGAGCTGATCAAAATTATAATGTAATTGTATCAAAATGTTGGAAGAATGAAGGTTTGGGTGTGTAGGTGAGATGTGGTTTGAAAGAGAGCTTAATCCTCATTTTCCAAAATAGATAGTTAAATAGGTGATACATAAAGCTGAAAAGCTGTCAGCTCCAGTAGGCTGTGTTACAAGGATAGTAGTCAGAGACAGGGAGTAATTATTCCAAGAGTCAGCAGTAGGAGCTGAACGTGGTTGTTTCTGGCCAGGAAATGGGGCGGTTGTTGGGAACTGCTCCTTTTTACAATCGGTGTTCGAGAACTGTTTGACTCTTTAATGAATGTATGGTATAAGTTTGATAAAAAGAAATCAAAGCTGAATTTTGAAAAATTGATGTTAAGAATTAAACTACATTTGAAGGGATCCTCATTATTTCTTGCCTTTCAGCAAGGACTAGGAGGCAGACATCTGTTTAAGGTTCAAAAATTCTTTCTTACCTTCTTGCCGACATGTAACCTTTGGAAGTAGTGAACTCCCCGTCACTGTAAATATGCAGGCAGAGGCTGCCTGACCAGCTCTCTAACTGTAGCAGGGTGTCTTTACAACTGGCCAGTTGGAGCAGGCAACTTCTAACATTCTTTCAGTTTTGAATGTGGCATTTTCAGGACGGAGAGTTGATAAGAACATATTACAAAAAGCTTAACAAGAAAGGCTCCAAGACATCTCAAACCCATTGCCAGGGTTTTCTCTGCCAGACACCATCCTGAGCCTGCCATCCTTGAGCCAGGCCACAAAGCCCAGTCACATGAGAATGAACACACTTTGTCCCTCCTATCTGACTTGGCATCGGGCTCAGCCATTTTCCCCATGGAATGGTCCACGCCCAGGTCTCTGACGATGGAGCTGGTCTCACAGCAGCCCTGTGAGCGCTGGTCCAGCCCAAGGGGGTCCCTGCATGAAGTTTCCCAGGACTGCAGGCTGTTCTCAGAGCTGAGTCCCCGCTAGGCTAAGCCCACGGAGCTCATCTCAGCTCCAGAGTGAGCCGGAAGCCTCAGAGAGAACTCAGAGCTAAGGAAAGCCACAGGTTTTACCCAGCACTGCCGCGTCAGCAGTGCCTCAGCTGAGGGAAGTATCAGCAGCAGCAAGACACACCTGAGATGCCGTCTCATTGTTCCGCCTCATCCATAAACCCTCTGTGTCGGCCTGTCTGTGTCTGTCTCCCATTCAGGACCAGCCTGGCACCGCTTCATGCCCTGCCTCCTTTCTTCTAATCTTGCCTCCCTGGCCTGTTCCGTCTACTCCATATTAACTGAGAAACACTGAAGAGTTTTTAAAACCTAAGAACAACAGATGTGCTAGATACAAAGAATACAGGGCAGTGCCTTCGTCAGTCACATCCCTCCTGCCCTCTCCCATCCCCACAATGAGTTTTATAAATATTTTGTCACAGAGACATTGCACTCCCAGTTGTTATCATTATCAGCCATTTCCTTATTATCTGTGGTTTACGATGCATTTGCTCCAGGGAAGTTCCCGAGATAAAGCAGGAGCAGATGACTGAGCCAGTTGTTGACGTTCAACTGTGTCAAGCCTGTTAAAAATGATCTTTGGGGGGATTTGTTGAATGTGCCAGTCTGTCCAGTGAGTGGTGATGATCCCCTGCATCTGCTCCGGAGTCAGCCTCATCCCCTCCTTTGCTCTGTTCTCATTTATCTCTCTTCAGCAGGTGAACCAGTGATCTGTATTCTATGATATGTAAAATACTTCTTATTTCACGGTAGAATTTGGGGGCTGCTGTGAAAACGCATATGTTTTAAGTGTGAATTGAGTCAGAGGTTTAAACTTAAAGCCCCCTTGATTTAGAATCAGAAATTAGTATGGTGGAAGGAGGGTATAGCTCAGTGGTAGAGTGAATGCCTAGTATGCATGAGGTCCTGGGTTCAATCCCCAATGCCTCCATTTAAAAAACAAATAAATAAACCTAATTATGCCCACCAAAAAAACAAAGAAAAAAGAAATTAACATGAGGATGAAGCTACAGAGTGATTGTGTGTCTTCTGAAGCTAACTTCTGTCTTTCTGCAGGAAATTCTATGGAGAGACGGTTGGAATCTACTTTGCTTGGCTGGGCTATTACACTCAGATGCTCCTCCTGGCAGCAGTCGTGGGGGTCACTTGCTTTCTGTATGGAGATTTTAATCAAAATAACTGTACTTAGAGGTAACTTCTCTTTATTCCTTGTTACGGTGCTTACTTAACTTAGAATGACATTCTCCAGGAGCATCCACGTTGCTGAAAATGGCCCTATATTGTCAGTATTTATGGCCGAGTACTATTCCACTGTATTAATATACCACTTCCTTAACCAGTCATCCATTGATGGACATTTAGGCTTTCTCCATGTCTTGGCTATTGTAAATAGTGCTGCTATGAAAATTGGGGTGCTGGTGTCATCCTGAAGTAGGGTTCTTTCAGGATATATGCCCAGGAGCGGGATTCCTGGGTCATATGGCAAGTCTATTCCTAGTCTTTTGAGGAAACTCAATACTGTTTCCACAGTGGCTGCACCAAACTGCATTCCCACCAGAAGTGTCGGAGGTTTCCCTTTGTCCACAGCCTCTCTAGCATATGTCATTTGTGGATTTTTGAATGATGGCCATTCTGACTGGTTTGAGGTGATACCTCATTGTAGTTTTGATTTGCATTTCTCTGATAATTAGTGATATTGAGCATTTTCTCATGTGCCCATTGATCATTTGTATGTCTTCCTTGGAGAATTGCTTGTTTAGGTCTTCTGCCCATTTTTGGATTGGGTTATTTGGTTGTTTCTTATTAAGACATATGAGCTGCTTATATATTCTGGAGATCAAGTTTTTGTCAGTTTCATTTGCAAAAATGTTCTCCCACTCTGTAGGTTGTCTTTTTGTTTTACTTATGGTGTCCTTTGCTATGCAGAAGCATGTAAGTTTCATTAGGTCCCATTTGTTTATTCTTGCTTTTATTTCTATTGCTTGGGTAGACTGCCCTAGGGGAACATTTCTGAGATGTATGTCAGATATTTTGCCTGTATTTTCTCCTAGGAGGTTTATTGTATCTTGTCTTATGTTTATCTTGCTGAAGAGACTGTCTTTATTCCATTGTATATTCTTGCCTCCTTTGTTGAAGATTAGTTGACCAAAAGTTTGTGGGTTCATTTCTGGGCTCTCTACTCTGTTCCATTGGTCTATATGTCTGTTTTTGTACCAATACCATACTGTCTTGATGACTGTAACTCTATAGTATTGTCTCAAGTCTGGGAGAGTTATTCCTCCAGCCTCTTTCTTTTTTTCTTAAGTAATGCCCTGGAAATTCTATGTCTTTGATGTTTCCATATAAATTTTATTGTGATTTGTTCTAGTTCTATGAAATCTGCCCGGGGTAATTTGACAGGGATTGCATTAAATCTGTAGATTGCCTTGGGCAGTGTGACCATTTGAACAATATTGATTCTTGCAATCCAAGAGCATGGGATACCTTTCCATTTCTTAAAATCTTCTTTAATTTCTTTCACCAATGGTTTATAGTTTTCTGTGTATAATTCTCTCACGTCTGTGGTTAGATTTATTCCTAGATATTTTATTACTTTGGGGGCTATTTTAAAGGGGATTGTTTCTTTACTTTCTTTTTCTGTTGATTCATCATTAGTGTAAAGAAATGCAACTGATTTTTGAACATTAATCTTGTAACCTACTATTTTTCTAAATTCTTCGATCAGCTTTAGTAGTTTTTGTGTGGACCTTTTAGTGTTTTCTATATATAGTATCATGTCATCTGCATATAGTGACACTTTTATCTCTTCTTTTCCAACTTAGACCCCTTTTACTTCTCTTACTTGCCTGATTGCTGTGGCCAGGACTTCCAAGACTGTGTTGAATAGGAGTGGTGATAGTGGGCATCCTTGTCTTGTCCCAGATTTTAGTGGGAAGATTTTGAGTGTTTCACCGTTGAGTGCTATGCTGGCTGTAGGTTTGTCATATATAGTTTTTATGATGTTTAGTTATGTTCCCTCAATACCCACTAGGGTGAGAATTTTTAACATAAATGGGTGTTGAATTTTATCAAAAGCTTTTCTGCATCTATTGAGATCATCATGTGGTTTTTGTCTTTTCTCTTGTTGATGTGAAGTATTACATTGATTGATTTTCATATGTTGAACCACACTTGTGTCCCTGAGATGAACCCCACTTGAGCATAATGTATAATCTTTTTTATGTGCTGTTGGGTTCTATTTGCTAGTATTTTGGTAAGGACTTTTTGCATCTGTGTTCATCAGTGATATTGGTCTGTAATTCTCTTTTTTGGTGGTGTCTTTGCCTGGTTTTGGTATCAGGGTGATGGTGGCTTCATAGAAGGAGTTTGGGAATGTTCCTCCTTTTCAATCTTCTGGAAGAGTTTGAGAAGGACTGATATGAGTTCTTCTTTGTATGTGTGGTAGAATTCCCTGGTGAAGCTGTCCAATCCTGGACTTTTATTTCTAGGGAGGTTTTTCTTATTGTTAATTTGATTTCAATCCTAGTGATTGGTTTGTTCAAGTGGTCAGTTTCTTCTTGATTCAGTCTTGGTGGACTGTATGTTTTCAGAAACTTGTCTGTCTCCTCTAGGTTATCCATTTTTTCCCCATGTAGTTTTTCATGATATCTTCATATGATATTCTGTATTTCTATGTTATTTGTTGTAGTTTCTCCATTTTCCTTTCTTATTTTGCAAATTTGCACTCTCTCTTTCTTCTTCTTTGTGAGTTTTGCCAGAGATTTCTCGATTTTATTTATTCTTTCAAAAATCTAGCTTTTGGTTTGATTGATTATTTTCTTTATTTTTTTTTAGTCTCTATTTTATTTATTTCCTCCCTGATCTTTATTATTTCCTTCCTTCTGCTGACTTTTGGGTTTTTTTGCTCTTCTGTTTCTAGTTCTTTTAGCTGGTGGGTTAGATTGTTTATTTGATATTGTTCTTCTTTTTTGAGGAAAGCCTGTATAGCCCTAAACTTTCCTCTTAGCACTGCTTTTGCTGTGTTCCATAAGTTTTGTGTGGTTGCGGTTTCATTTTCATTTGTCTCAAGGTATTCTTTAATTTCAACTTTGATTTCATCATTGACCCATTGGTTTTTTAATAGCATGTTGTTTAATCTCTATGCTTTCCTTTTTTTTTCTCCTTTGTTTCTCTGTATTTGATTTCTAGTTTCAATGGCATTGTGGTCAGTAAAGATGCTTGAGATAATTTCTATCTTCTTAAAATTGTTGAGGCTTCTTTTGTGACGAAGTACATGATCAATCCTAGAAAATGTTCCACACGCAGTTGAAAAGAATGTATACCCTATTTTGGGAGGTTGTAATGATCTGAAAATATCCACTAAATCTAATTTTTCTATTGTATCATTTAATTTCTCTGTTGCCTTCTTTATTTTCTGTCTGGAAGGTCTATCTAGTGATGTTAATGTGGTGTTAAAATTTCTGACAATGATTGTATTCCCATCAATTTCCCCCTTTATCTCTGTTAGTAGTTGTTTTATGTACTTAGGTGCTCATTTTGGGTGCATATATATTAATGATTGTAATATCCTCATCTTGTATTGCTCCTTTAATCATTATAAAATGTCTTTATTTATCTTTCTTTATGGCCCTCGTTTTAAAGTCTATTTTGTCTGAAATCAGTACTGCTACACCTGCTTTTTTGAAATTTCCATTTGCATGGAGTTTCCTTTTCCCTCCATTCACTCTCAATCTATATGTGTCCTTCTCCCTAAAGTGTGTCTCTTGTATGCAGTTTATTGAAGGTTCTTGCTTTATTATCCAGTCTGCCACTCTGTCTTTTGACTGGAGCATTTAGTCCATTAACATTTACAGTAATTAATGATAGATGAGTGTTTATTGCTATTTTGAACTTATTTTTGCAGTTGATTTGGTATTTCTTCTTTGTTCCTTTGTTCTTCCTTTTGTGGTATGGTAATTTTCCTTTGTATTATCTTGGATTGTATTTAGTTATTGTGACTCACTTGTAAGTTTTTGGCTTGTAGTTACACTTTTTTTAAGTCTGTTAACCAATTACTGTAACTGTGTGTACTAAACAGAAAGTAATGTAATCTCAAACCCATCCTACCAAGAACAAAAAATTAAAAAAAATAAAGAAGAAGAAAGAAAATAATACTCTATATTTTCTTGCTTCCCTCTCCCACTCAATGATTTAGATGTCTTCTTTTACAATTTCATGTTTATTCTATTTGTAATTCGTGGTAGTTATCACCTTTCCACTTATGAGTTCTCATTTCTGTAGCATCGTGCATCTTTTCTATTTAGAATAGTCCTTTCAATATTTCATTTAGCATGGGTTTAGTGTTGCTAAAGTCTTTTAGTTTTTGCTTGTCTGTGAAATTCTTTATCTCTCCTATTCTAAAGGATAGCCTTGCTGGAGAAAGTATCCTAGGCTGCATCTTCTTTTTAATTCAGGACTTTGAATATATCTTGCCACTCCCTTCTGGCCTGTAGTGTTTCTATAGAGAAATCAGCTGAGAGCCTTCTCTTGTAAATCACTCTTTGTTTTTCTCTTGCTGCCTTTAGGATCATTTCTTTATCCTTCAGTCTGGCCATCTTGATTATGATATGTCTTGGTGTGGGTCTCTTTGGGCTCTTCCGGTTTGGGAACCTCTGAGCTTCCTGTACTTGGGTGTCTGATTCCTCCTTTAGGTTTGGGAAGTGTTCAGTCATGATTTTTTAAATACCTTTTCCATCCCCTTTGTTCTTTCTTCCCCTTCTGGAACCCCTATTATACATAGATTGGCATGCTTTATATTATCCCATAGGTTCCTTATATTGTTTTCATTGATTTTTATTTGTTTTTCTCTCAGCTATTCTGATTGGGTGCTTTCTGTTGTCCTGTCTTCTAGGTCACTTATTCGTTCCTCTGCATTATCTAGCCTGCTTTGTACAGCCTTTAGGTCAGATCTCATTTCAGGCAATGAATTTACCAATTCTCCTTGGCTCTTCTTTATAGCTTCTATTTTGTTTTTGACATATTTTATGTCTCTAAACACTATCTCTTTTAGTTCCTTCAGTAATTTGATCACTTCTTTTTTGAAATATTGATCTAGTAGGCCATCAATGCCTATTTCATTGATCGTTCTTTCAGGGGATTTCTCTTGCTCTTTTAATTGGGAGTACTGCCTCTGCTTCTTCATAATGCTCATATCTCTCTGGCACTGTGGCTTAAGGAGTATCAGTTATCTATTGTGGTCCTTAAAGGAGTTTATTTATCTATCTAAAGTCTTTGTGGGAATAAAACTTAAAAACGAGAGAGAGAGAGAGAATTTTAAAAGAATGGAGGAAAAGAAAGTTTGAAAAAAGTGTATAATCAATAATAGAAGAGCAAGTTGAAGCAGATTAGGAATCAAGTTGAGATGTCTTTTAAAAACCTTAATAAAAAGAAGAAAATAATCAAAACACAATATTTGAAACCTGTGAATAATCAATAACAGATCAAAATCAAGAGAATTAAAAATGAAATGAGAACTGTAAACATATAGAATTGTTTAAAAAGTAAAGATTGAAAAGGTAATAGAAAACAAAACAGACATTCAAGATTTAAAAAACAAAGGTATATTCTCCTAGAGACTGTGCACTCTTAATGGTTTTATTGAGAGGTCTTTGTGTCTTCACCCTGTTTCACGAACTCAGCTTGCTCTGTTGGTCCCCTCATCTGTGCAGCTCACAGTGTCCGTCGGCAAGAAGATCATGCCCCTCCAACACTGGGTCAGGTGCTGCTCTCCTTTACGGTGGGCGGGTGGGTCACTCCCACTCTGGATGCTGCAGTCAGTGCTGTGCCAGTTGCTCCATAGGTGGGCTCAACTTCAAGAATAACAGCTTTATGGAGATATAATTCACATACCATAAAATGCAGCTTTTGAAAGTGTGCATTAGGGTTTTAAGTACATTTCAGGGTTGTGTAGCCATCACTCCCAAAAGGAACAAGTACCCTTTAGTAAGCCACTCCCTAACCTTCCTTTCCCTTAGCCCCCAGCAGCCACCACTCTACTTTCTGCCTCTACGGATTTGCCTGTTCTGGGCATTTCACATAAGTAGAACCATACAGTATTCTGCCTTTTTTGATTGTCGTCTTTCATTTAGTGTGACATTGTGCTTTTTATTTGTGTTTCCCTAATGCCTACTGATGTTGAACATCATTTTATGTGCTTATTTCCCATTCGATTGTCTTCTTTGGAGAAACATCTATTCAAATTCTTTGCCCATTTTAATTGTATTTGTCTTTGTATTGTCACGTTTTAAGTCCTCTTTGTCTATTCTGGATAAAAGTCCCTTATCAGGGAAAATATTGGAAATATTTTCACCCATTCTGTGGATTGTCTTCTTACTTTCCTGATGAAGTCCTTTGAAGCACAGAAGTTTTTAATTTTACTGAAGTCCAGTTTACTTGATTTTTTTCTTTTGTTGTTTGTGCTTTTAGTGTCATATCTTAGAAGTATTTGTAATCCAAAGTCCTGAAGATTTTCTCATTGTTCATTTTCTAAAATGTTTATAGTTTCATGTCTGAGATTTATCTTGAGTTAAATTTCATAATTGGTGTTAAGCTAAAAGTTCATTTTTCTTTCTTTCCAGGTGTATGTTCAGGTGTCCCAGCATCATTTTTGTAAAGATTATTTTTTCCCCATTGGATTGTCATGGCACCTTTGTCAAAAATTAACTGGCTACATGTAAGAGTTTGTTTATGGACTCTCAGTTCTTTTCTCTCAATCTATTTGTCTGTCCTTTATGCAAGTACCACACTGTATGGATTACATTTTTGTTAGTGAGTTTTGAATTTGGAAACTTCAAAACTTTGTTCTTTTTCAAGATTGTTTTGACTATTCTGGGTATCTTGCATTTCCATATTAGTTTTAGGATCAGCTTGTTCATTTCTGCCAAAAAGCCAGAGTTGCATTGAATCTATAGGTCATTTTGAGGACAATTGCCATCCTAGCAATAAGGCTTCTGATCCATGAACACAGAAGAGCTTTCCATTTATTTTAGGTCATTTTTAACTTCTATCAGTAGTATTTTACTTTTCAATATACAAGTTTCAGATATTTTTCTCAGTATTCCACATATTTTTCTTAATATTCCTAAGTATTTTATTCTTTTTGATGCTATTGCTAATGAAAATGTTTCCTTCTTTTTATTTTTAGATTATTCACTGCTGTTGTATAGAAATATAATTACTTTTTTATATACTGATTTATGTCTTACAATTTTGGTCAGACTGGGTTATTAAGTCTAATAGGTTTTTTTTTTCTTTTCTCTCTCTTTTTTTTTTTGTGGTTTCCTTGTGATTTCAATATATAATATCATGTCATCTGGAATCGAAATAGTTTTATTTCTTTCTTTCTAAACTAGAGGCTTTATTTTCTTTTTGTCTGTTTGCTTTGACTAGAACCTCTAGTACAATGTTGATTTTGGGAGGAATTAATTCAGTCTTTCACCATTATGTATGATCTTTGCTCCAGGTTTTTCATTGATGTTGTCTGTCAAGTTGAGGAAGTTCTCTTCTATTCCTAGTTTTTATCCATTATTCTATTAATATGGCATATTACATGAATTGACTTTTGTATGTTGAAGTGCCTTTGCATACCTGGATACATCCTACTTAAATGTGGTCTAATTTATGTTACTGGATTGGATTTGCTTGTATTCTATTGAGGATTTTTGCATTTATATTCATAAGAGATAGTCTTTAGTTTTCTTGTGATGCCTTTATCTGGTTTTGGTATCAGCGTGATACTAGTCTCATTGAATGAATTGGGAAGTGTGCCCACCTCTTTATTTTCAGACGAATTTGTGAAGCATTTTTTGTTTGTTTGTTTTTGTTTTTGTTTTTTCTTTAAGTGGTTGTTGGAATTCACCAGCAAAGCCATACAGGCCTAGCATTTCTTTGTGAGAATGTTTTGGATTAATATTTCAGACACTACTTATTGTAGGTTTATTTGAGTTTTCTATTTCTCCTTGAGTTAGCTTCAGTCATTTATGTCCTTCTAGGAATTTATCCATTTCATCTAGGTTATCTCATTTATTGGCTATATAATTATTCATGGTATTCCCTTATATTCCTTGTTATTTTTGTAAGGGCAGTAGTGACATCCTTCCTTTCATTTCTCATTTTAGTAATTTGAATCTTCTTTTTTTTCTTCAGTACTAGGTAAAAATTTCTCAATTTTGTTGATCTTTTCAAAGAACCAAATTTTCTTTTTGTTGATTATTCTGTTGTTCATCTATTCACTATTCCATTTATTTCTACCTTTAGTATTTTGATTAGAATGTTTAATTCATTTACATTAATGTAATTTCTTATCAGGTTGAAGTTACATCTGCTATCTGCTTTCTATATGTCTTTTACTTTTCCCATTCCTCTATTACTACACTTTTTTGTACAAAGTATTCATTTTCAAGTGTGCCATTTTAATTTGTTGTTTATTTTATCTTTTTCTTCTCCTCCTCCTCCTCCTCTTCCTCCTGCTCCTTCTCCTCCTCCTCCATTTCCCTGGAGATTATAATTAACAACTTGTTTTAAAGCAATCTAGTTCACATGAATGCCAACTTAATTTCAATAGTACACAAAAAATTTGCTTTGATATCAGTCTTTTCCCTCCCCCTCCTCATGCTGTCACTGTCATACAAATTACACCTTTATGCATTTATAAGTGCATCTACACAGTTTCATAAGTATTGTTTTATGCAGTTGTCTTTTACATCAATTAGAAGAAAACACTTACATGTAATACTGTATTTATACTGTTTTATTTTTTTACTCATGTATTTACCTCTACCAGTGCTCTTTATTTTTCAGGTGAGTGTCCTTTCATTTACAGCTGCTGGACTATCCTTAATATTTCTTGTAGAACAGGCCTGCTAGCAATGGATTCTTTCAGATTTTGTTTTTATAGGAGTGTCTTAATTTCTCCTTTAATTGTTTTGAAGAATAATTTTGCTGGCTATAAAATACTTGGTGACAGTCTTTTCCTTTTATCACCGTGATGATACAATCCCACTGCCTTCTGGTCTCCATGGTTTTTGATGAGAAATCAACTGTCTTACTGAGGAGCCTTTGTATATGTTGAGCAACTTTTCTCTTTCTGCTGTCAAAATTCTTTGTTCTTGTCTTTTGACACACTGAGTCTTATGTGCCTATTCTAGATGTCTCTACGTTTATACCACGTGGAGTTTGTTGAGCTGCTGGGATGTACAAATTAATGTTTTCATCAAATTTGGGAAGTTTTCAGCCTTTATTTTCTTATATATTCTTTCTACCCCTTTTTTTCTCTCCTTCCGTCTGGCGCTCCCATTATGTTTGTATTGGTATTGTTGATTGTGTCCCACCTATCTCTGACACAGTGTTCATTTGTTTTTTCATTCCTTTTTCTTTCTGTTCCACAGGCTGGATAATCTCAGAAGTTTTAGTTAACTGACTTTTTCTTCAAAAAGTTCATATCTACAGAGAAACCTCTTATTGAATTTTTCATTTTAGTCATTATATTTGTATCTCTAGAATTTCTAGTTGGTTTTTAATGTAAATTTTATCTATTGATATTCTCTGTACAATGAGATGTTCACATAATTTAATTCTTTAGGCATGGTTTCTGTTAGCTCTTTGAATATATGTGTAATTCCTTATTTATGTCTTTGTCTAGTAAGTCCAGTGTCTGGGCTTCCTCAGGGAGTTTCTATTGACTACTTTTTCCCCTGTGTTATGGTCAAACTTTTCTGTTTCTTTGTACATCTTGTAATTTTCTGTTGAAAACTGGACATTTAAAATATTACAATATGGCAGATCCGAAAGCCAGATTTTCTTCATCTCCAGTGTTTATCATTGCTTCCTTTGTCATTGCTGCTGCAGCTATTTATTTAATTACTTTTCTGAACAAATTCTGTAAAGTCTGTATTCTTTATCATGCATGGCCATGAGATCAGTGTGTGTGCAGAAAGCCTAGTTGTCATCACTGTAATAATGATTGGACAGTGATTTCTTTCAATGCCTGGAGCCAATCATTTGAGCTGTTGCCAGGTGGCTGTGTGTCTGTGTGCTGAGGGATGCCTTCAGCACCGGCAGGCAGTCTCCAGCTCTTCTGTAGCCTTTAGCTCTTGCTTATGCAGAACCTCAAGTTCAGCCAGAGTTGAAGGCTTAAGATTTTCTCAGATCTTTCCTTGCCATGTGCCACATATGTGTACGGCCTTCTACAATTCTCAGTATTTTTTGGAGCTATTTAACCCTACCTCCACCCCCAGAATGTCTCATTACTCAATTTTGCCTTCTAAGTTCCCTAGTCAGCATCTAGTTAGCCTCTACTGGTACCACTGCCTCAGGCAGTTGTAATGTTAAATACTGACTGCTGATTGTTTTACACACACACTCTGGGGACAGGCTGTTTGCACAGCATGAGTTTGAGATAGGTGAAATAGTGACAGCTCTCTGGGGGCGGATTTTTTAGGTAATTTCAAATCAATTCTGCCCCTACCTTGATTGTGAGACTGTTGCTTTTAAAGGCCACCATTTAAGGAGAGGATACGGGAATGGGGGTAGATCAAGTTACAATGCCACAAAACTCACTATCTTTATGGAGATTTAGCTGTTTTTTCCTCAAATAAACACGCCCCGGATTGCTGGAAGCCTTTGTTTAATTTCCAGAGCTCTGCATAGGTTAATTTTGACAAATTTCGCCATTGACATTGCTTCATAGAAGAGTAAGTTTTCCAAGATTTTTACTCAGATATTCTAGAAGTGTATCCCATTTGCATTTGTTTTTAACTGAGTTACTTGCAAGACTAACTAATTCTACAGCTCCAGCCCCATTCACATAAGAGTCCATCTGCATGGTTTCTCCTACAAGGAGCAGTGTGCAACCTGTTGTCAGTTTGTTGTTTTCTTATTAAAGTGTAGGGGTTTTTAAAAATATGCTCATGAATAGCCCTTTGTCATATTTACATGTTACAAAACTTCCACTAGTCTGTGGCTATTTTTTTCCCTCACTTTTCGTTGCTTTAATGAAGTTCTCACTTTTAAGGATTTTCAGTATAGCAGTCTGTGGATGCTGATCACACGGGTGAGGCATTTAACTACTGTCTATAAACCTCGGTCTTTGCTCTGATTCACTGTCTAGAGCATCTGAACACATCTACTGAACCCCGTATACCAATGGATGCTGACAGCCCTAATTAAAAAAATGCTTTTTAAGTAAAGCAAAAAATATTAACTTTGACACTGGAAAAGACAAATCTCAAATTTCCTAGCTGATCTTGATTTCTGTGATCATTAGCTACATCATGTGTATAGAGCCGAGAGGCATATTGAGCAACTGATTTTATTTCATCGGGTTTTACAATGCAGAACACATTTCAGGCCCACTTATAGTACCATATGTGTATCTTTAAGGATATGTACATATGATGATGTCTTTATTTTAAGTACCTTATTTTATTTTAAGTACCTGCTGCTGCAAACCTTATTAAGGAAATCTTGGAACTGCAGAACTGAAATTTTTCATACCACCATCAACCCGGGGCATTTCTTTTGCACTTAGATGTTGTGTGGCAGAGTATTTTTCTCCTCCCTAGAAATGATCAATGTTGAAGGGGAAAAAAAAACCTTCCTCTAATAAATATAGTCCAAATCACACATTTATCTGAACAATGGCCACCATTTTAGTCCACACCAATCCATCTACTCATACTGACACAGATTCCTCAACACAGACAATCCACCACTGTTGTCCGGGTCCTCAGCACATGTTCTATCCCCTCACCATTCCTTGTTGATTCTGACCTACTTTTGTCCAACGCATCCTGCCAGTCTCTTCGCTGCCTGACTGCAGTTTTTAATTTTTACCTTTGAGTTCCAGGCTGCGCCTAGTGATTTCCAGAGAAACGCCAGACACCTGGCTCATCAGGAGGGGCAGGGAGGATTTCAGGAAGCTGTTACACTAACTCACTTGCAGATCAGTGAATGGCTGCTGTGAGCATTCCTTCTAGATCTCTGCCATGCCGGCTGCATCCACCCCAGCAAAGTAACGTAGCTCCACCAACTACATCTGCATCCATTCATCTGGGTTTCTGCTTTCAGTGACACTCAGATGCTGCTGATGGGCATTATACATATATATATATTTTTTAATTGAAGTATAGTCAGTTACAATATGTCAATTTCTGATGTACAGCATAATGTTCCAGTCATTCATATACACGTATATATGTATGAATTCTTTTTCATATTCTTTTTCATTAAAGGTTATTACAAGATATCAAATATAGTTCCCTGTGCTATTCAGAAGAAATTCAGATTTTTTAGCTATTTTTATATATAGTAGTTAATATTTGCAAATCTCAATTTCTGATGGGCATTTTGAAAGCCAAATCTGGAACCCTTGCTGCAGAAGAGTCTCAGAAATATACTTTCAACCTTATAGCCTTTTGGTTAGGAAGTTGGAATAAAGGCTGAGCTGGCTCACCTAACTTGTCTGCCTTTGTGAGTAAAGAGGTCTGGAGTTTCAAGGCCCAATGAAATGTCCCAGCCCTTCAGTAGCAAACTTAAAGCAACCAAATACTCCCATCTACCAGAGCATGACTTGTCCTTAGACACTGCTGGACATAACCACCAACGCTGTCTAAGGCATCGTCTTCATCTGGAGCACACTTTCTTTAGATGTCTAATATCCTGATTAACAGGATAAGCTGGTTTGGATTCCCAAGGTCACAGGCAGCCTTCTGCCTGACTTTGGTGTATATATGTTCATTGAAGAGTCCTCTCTCAGATCAGCTAGAGCTGCCTGGTGTGTGGTTTGCCAGAGAATGTGGGTGCAGTGCTCCCCATCAGAGTCCTACCAGTTGTTTTATTGCAGGAAGAGAGAGAGCAAAAGAGACAGAACAGAAAGTTCTTGTCCAGCCTCAAACACAGTCACCCCCGCCCCGGGATCTTGCTCTGGGACACACAGCAGTGCAGGTCAGCAGCGACGTGGCCCCGGTGTACTCCAAAACATGGTGTGGTTGTACTGGGCTATCTGTGTCTTTCATGGACCCTGCAACGTTCTCGGCTTTGTGAAATGGGGAACTAAGGAACTCCCACCCATGCCTGTAGCTCCCAGGGTTTGCACCCTTACGGGTTTTGAGGATTTGCTGGCAACTCATTATTTTTCACCAGGTCATTTCTCGGCAGTCCTGTGACTTCCTTATCAGAACTGCTCCTTAAGTTCGGGATTTAGTGAAATATGCCATTTTACCCTGTACGTTCATGTTCAGGGAGGAGGAGGAAGACAGCACAGATCAGAATTGCTGTTTTGCTTTTTGTTGTTGTTGTTTTCATAAGCCGTCTCCTGTTGTCAAATAGACACTGAGCAAATGAATGACTGTTACACTCCCATTTGAAGGATGAGGAAAATGACACTCAGGGAGAGGAGGCAAATTTCCTGAGGTTCCAAAGACAAAAAGGGATGAGCACAGAATAAGATCCCTGCAAATTTCTTGGCTGTCATCAGCCTTTAGGTCAGTGACAGAGTGCCGTTTGTAGTAGTAAAGTTGTAGCGTGCTTTTAGAAGGGTGCAGATGTTCTTGTTTTGCTTATACAATCACACTGTTTTGTCTGGGACTCTGAAAAAGAGAACTGGGTTAGAAAATGTTGGTTTCTCATCCTTGGTCCTTCCTCACCCTCACAGATATGGACCCTTCCATCTGTAGCAGGAATAAGACAGCCCCAGCCTTCCCATCTCATGAGATCAGTACTCATTCATTTCATCCCTGCTCACCTGTAGGTGATAAAGAATAGCATGATTTTCATGTCCTGCTTCACTGATTCTTGTGAAATTAGGTGTTTGAAGATAGAAACTCATGAAAGGAAGCCGATTTTTTTTTATATAAAGTGCAGTAATTTTCTTAGCAGAGAAGGTAATTGAGGATTTTCTTCATTGAAAATCAATAGAGGTTTCAAGACCATCTGTATTTCTGATGCATAGATTAAAATGACAAAATCTACAGGGATTACAGAAACACAAGGAAGACACCAAAAATGTCTTTAAAGAGCTTTTCTAAGACTGGGCTTGTAAAGAGACTGTTAGTTGAAAGAGACCCTCTTCTCACCCATAGTCCCTCTCCTTAGGTTGCAAAGGGCCAGCGTTTCCCCTGTGTGCAGTCGTGGTGCTTCAAGTGAGTGGTGGGGCAGGGTGGTGCACATGGTGCTGCCTTCAGTTTGTCCATCCTATGTAACCCCTGGCAGTCAGAGGGCGAGTGTGTTGCAACCTCATGAACCAGCCGCCATGCTCTCTGGGGTGTGTGCTCATCTAAGCTCATCCCGGCTCAGGTGGTGGCAGAGTTGAGAGTGGTGGCAAGAGGTCAGCCATGAGTAGCAGGGAGCACCTAGAGCCAGCTGGGACCCAAGTGGCTAGGAGTTGCAGGTGGAATTCCCAGGACTTCCCACAGCTCATTCATTCAGCAAATACTTCTCCAGCACCTGTAATGTGCTGGAGATTCCATTGTGAACAGAACCAAATCCCTGCCCTCTTGAAGGTGACGTTCTAGTGGACATGAGAAATGATACACACAGGAGCAGATCCAGGTCAGGACACATGAGTGCTGTCAATTTTGGAGTGCAGAAGGTGAGATACTTTGGGAAGGAATGTATGATACAGGAAAATGTGGGGGAGGGATGGCCTTACCCCAGGTCTTATTTGGGTTCTTGGGATGCACCTGGCCAAGTGTGGGTCTTTGGTTTGCACAGGAACGAATCCAAGAGAGAGCCACAGTTCAGTAAAGGTAGATTTATTCAGAGAGATATATACTCCATAGACAGAGTGGGCTGTTTCAGAAGGCAAGAGAAAGGCCATGAGAAGTGGGGTTTGTGTGATCCAGTTTAAAGTAAAAGTAGATACACAGTCCACAGACAGTTTGTGGGCTGTCTCCCTCTGCAGAGAGAGCAGCGACGAGGTGTGGGGTTATTAGTTTTTATGCACTCAGCATCTTCATGTGCTAATAAGTGGGAGGACTATTCCAACCGCTTTGGGGAAGGTGTTGGGACTCCCAGAAATTGGGCCACCGCTCACCTTTGACATTTTATGGTCAGCCTTGAACCTGTCCTGGCACCTGTGGGCGTGCCATCTAGCATCCTGCTGTATTTTGGTGAGTGTGTATTGAAGCTCAAGTTCTATTGGGAGTTGACTTTTCCATCGTTTTGGTGCTACTGGCTGTGCCATTCTTTTAATGGCTTTGCCCGGCCCCCTTCCCTACTGTCTCATGAAGGAGCTCTGGACTGATTACACAATTGCAGAGCAGGGGACAGAGTGGAAAGTACTTCATAAGTGGAAGGTGGAAGGCAGTGTTGGCAGTAGAATTCTCAAGTCAATTTTAAATAAGGGTCTTCTTTTTGCTGGGGGTACCTGGCATCACATTAGGGAACTGTGAGCCTTGGAGACATCAGTGAGTGGGTGGCTCACTGTGTATACTGTGTTGCTTCTTAGGCGGCCTGAGGACAGTTGGCTTATAGGTGACCCATTCACTCAAGCAGGGGTCTCTTTGGGGATTTTCTGCATGTGAGGCTAACATGGGTCACATGGGGGGCAGGTCCGGCCAGTCACAGCTTGGTCCACAGTCACCAAGTGCCCTCAAGGCTTTCATCCCATGGATGTGTCACCTCCCCCTGGATGGGGACAAGGGCACAAGTGGCGGGGCAGCTTCTCAGTGGTGGAGGCATTGCTCTCCAGACCCAACACTCAACAGCGTGGACCCCTGGTGTTGGCCACGGTCTTGGCTAGATGAGGCTGTTGGGTATCTGAGCTCATAAGACGTGAGTGCCATGCTTCCATTCTCACCAAGAGCTCTACTTTTGAAGGTTCTGATCAGAGAGCCACAAATACTCCCTAGCCCATAAACAAAGAACAGTCTCTTTCACTCAGGGAAGGCACACAGAAGGAGAACGGATAATCCCGAGAGCAGGAGAGGCCAAATCCTTCCTGCCATCAGGGATCTGACAGACGAGCCAGCTCAGTTCCTCTTAATAGTTGTTTACTTGGAGGACCTGGGGTATTTGGGTGACTTGCAAGTGTCAGGAAATAGTACACGAGGGCTTTGTAGATTTTCTGGTCCGGTGTTAACTCACCCCATTGTAGCTGTCGTGTAAGGAAACAAAACTTGGTGGACAACAGGCCATGGCCTCTGCTCCCTGATGGAGCCAGGAGGTTACAATGATAAGTATGACTGAGGGGGCATCATTTCTATGTTGAGAGGCCAGATGGCCTTACATATCTCTCATGCTGGATGTCTAAGTTGCAGAGGGAAACTGGATTCCATCCAGCTCTCCAGCCAAGGAGGAGACCAGAAGTGGCCTCCCCCGCCAACTGTGAGCTATTTGCCTCCACTGACAGCAGCAGCTATAGCAAAAAGCTGGGTTGCCACCTGCGTTTCCGTGTAAACATCTGAGTACCCACAGCAATGGCCTCCTGAGGGTTGGTGTGCCCAAGGAAGTGGTGTGTGGGATGGAGGGAGCAGTGCCGGGGTCAGACACCGGGCGGGCAGGCAGGCAGTGATGACATCTGTGCAGTGCAGGCGCCATGGAACGGAGCCAAATGGAGGCGGATTTTGGAGCAGGGAGCCTGAGAATTGCTGTGTTGCTTGTAAGAAGATCCTGGGCTCTGGATCCAAGAAGTCATTGGCTTTATTCCTGACCCCAACCCTCATCTTGGGCAAATGTTTGGAGCTTTCTGTGACTCTGTTTCTTGGTGTCCCAAATGGGGACAATAGTAGCAATTACCTCTGAGAGTCAGGAGGGCCTTTATAGATGTCATTTCATTACGCTCACAGCAGCCCACGAACACGGTTCTAGGTCCCCCATTTTACACGTGGCAGATTGGTAACCTTTTAATCAGTAATCACGCAGCTAAGAATGGTCAGAACCAGCATTTTAATTTGATCCCTTTGTCCAGGTTATTTCTATTCTCACTCAGTATTACTGGAAAACTAATAAAGTCAGAACAAACACTGCTGGGAAATGGGTGCTTGAAACATGTTTGTCGTCTTCGCCATTGGGGAGTGTTGAATTCACATTACTCACAGCCCGTCTGAGGCTCCCTGTGTCTCCGGCTGCCCCTGGTGGGGTCTGCAGGTCCCTGGGCAGCTTCTCCTTGATCTCTACCCCAAGGCTCTCTGCTCTCTACAGGTTGATTCTCAACTCTGACTACTCATTAGAGCTAATGTCTAAAAACAAAAAAATGTGGGGAGGGTATGGCTCAGTGGTAGAGCCCATGCTTAGCATGCAAGAGGTCCTGGGTTCAATTCCCTGTACCTCCATTAAAATAAAGCTAACTACCCCCCAAAAAAGGAAAGAAGTATTTAAAAAACAATAAACAGTACAAAGTCCCCACTCCAGGCTGGGGTGCACTATATTTTAAAGGCTCCCAGATGCTTCCCATGTGCAGGACGGTGAGAGCTACCCCTCTACAACTCTTCTCGTGAGCTTGTCCACTCACACCCATTAGCCTCTTGAAACAGGAAAACTACTTGACTCAGCCTAGAACTTTCTCCTGATTTCTAGACATTTATTTGCCTACTGGACATCTCTCCTGGAGCCCACAGGCACCCAGCCAGAACTGAATCAGTTGTCTCCTCTCATGACTTGCCCCTCTTCCTACCCTTCTTATTTCAGGGAATGGAACTATAATTTAGGACACTGCCAAAGGCAGAAATCTGGCTGGCATCTTTGACCTCTTCCTGCCTTTCCATCACACCTGTGGCCAATCCATCCACCTGCTGAAATGTTTTCTTCTCTCTCCTCCTGGCGGAGCCTCAGCAGTCCTTCACATGAACCTGCCAATAGGTCTCCCTGCCTCCATCTTGTCTCTTTCTAGATCACTTTGCATGTCTCCTCTACCTTGGAGGCACACAGAGTCCTGTGTGATGTGCACCTGTGATCTCTCCACCTGGTTGCCTCACCTGCCTCCTACACCCTGTGCTCACTTCTAGACTATTTGCAGTTCCTGGAAGGGACCTGGCTCTCTTTGGCCTCCCTCCTTTGCATGTGCAGCTCTGCAGGGAGAAATGGCCTTAACATTATACCTTCACCTGATCACTTCTAGGGCATCTCAGAACTCACCACAGTGGTTCCCTCCTCTGGGAGAGCCTTGGCTACAGTTCCGGCTCTCTACCCCGAGCACCCTCTGCTGACTGTTATCCAAGCCCCCTTAACACGCCTCCTCAGCCATCATTTCACGATGAGTCCTGTGCACGTAGGAGCTCCCGGAAGCAGGGACTGTGTCTTTTTTCTCTATTCTCAGAACATGGTAGAGACTCAGGTATAATGGTGGAGGGAACAGTGGTTATTCTGGAATTTCTCTAGAGTTGGGGCCTAGGGGTAACAGTCTGTTTGGAAGAAGGGCTTAGGGGATTTACCCTGAAGCCACATTTTCAATTAACATTTCATGTTGTTTATGTCTACTATTTGAAGTTACGAGTCTTAAAACAGATTGATTATTTCTAAAAATTTATTTACCGAAGATTGAAGAAAATGGCAGTTTTCCATATTTAAGAATATCATTTTAATTTTGTGTGACTGGGGTGGTGGAAAATAGAAATGCAGGGGCTACTAAAGCATTCTCATCACCTACCCCACCCTCAGGCCCTTCGGACAGAAGAGACAGAGGGATGTGAGGAGAAGGCTGGGAGGGTGGACCGTGCACTGCTTTTAAATTGTGACAGTTACTTGTGCTTTTTTTTAACTTTCTTTTTTAATGGATGTACTGGGGCTTGAACCCAGGACCTTGTACATGCTAAGCACGTGCTCTACCACTGAGCTATACCCACCCATCCCCCCGAAATTTGTGTTTTTAGTGAGCATAATGTGCTTGTAGCAGGTAGTTTAGCATCAGACACAGTCACCTGCCTCTGACCATCACGTTAATACCTTTCCCCTGAGCTAGAGAGCTACATAGTCTGTTTTCACAAGTTCAATAAATTATCTACATTTTCTTTTTTCTTAAAAATAGGCATTAACTCATGTTTCTCTTTAGTATCACCTATAAATAAATCTGATTTTATTAACCATTTACCAAAGTGTTAAGTGTAATAAATATTAAGTACAGATTTCTGAAGCATCAGTCATCACTGAAGATCCACATTCTGCTGTTCTCTCTCTCTGTTGGTCACCTTAGTTCTGGAGTTCTGGAAGCGGCGCCAGGCAGAACTTGAGTACAAATGGGACACGGTTGAGCGGGAAGAACAAGTCCGGCCCGAATAGGAGGTGCGGTGTCCCCACGTGGAGACAGATGAGATTACCCAGGAAAAACGGGCGCTGTTTAGATGCACTTTAGTCTGTTTACTTCTGGGCTTGTCAGCCTTGGCTGCATGTTGGAATCACCAGGGGACCTTAAAAAATGTTGGTGCCTGGATTTCATCACTGCAAACTCTGATGGTACTTAGTGGCCTGGGGTACATTCTGGCATAGGGAAGTTTTTAAAGTTCCTCTGGTTATTATAATGTGCAGCCAAGGTGAAGGAGCACTGCCTGGAATGGTGGACACAGAAGAGAACTGAGGTCCTTCATTCATAGTAACAGTAAAAAGGGGGAAAAGAAAAGGTCTGGTATAAGTGTATGAGAAAAGAGGCATTGACTTGTATCCTTTCATAACACCAATAAATAGATACAAAATATAAATTAGCTGCTATGACATAGATGTAGGGGGAAAGACACATTGGTTTTTATAGTTGACTCCCATTTTTTCACATGTGCCTTCATTATTGCCGCCTCCTTTTCATCGTAGACTAGGTGCCCCTTTGTCTTTAACTAAGTCCCGGTCACTGCTCCCCCTTCCGGTTGGGATGTGCACAAAGCAGCATGGCTCTCATCCTAAAGTCAGAGGAAGGGTAGAAGAAGCAGGGAAACATTTGTTGAGGTGCCATCAGTGTTTGAGCTATGCATTTTACATAATTGGAAATGTAAATTTATTGCTGCCACTCCTGCTGCAAAATTAAAAAATTAAAGCTATATATCTTTGTATCAACATTCCAGAGCTATGAAAAGATGATTTTTGAGGCATCTGTATTATTGCTTCTTTCCATCAGCTGAGATAATTTAGAGCTGATGGTACTTGTAGTCAGCAGCAGCAGGACAGTAGGTTGTGAGCATGAATAACTCTTGGAAAGAAAATGCTTTTACTAGGAGCATCTGAAAATGTCTCCAACTATTGATTTAATAAATTGAATCACAGATCTACAGAATGTTGGCACTGAAAAGTTCTGGAGGGAGCAGGTCAAACTCTTCTTTTTATAAATGGAAAAAAATGAGGTTCAGCTACCAATAGAAAGTGACATTTGTCTTTTCCAATGTAATAAGCTTCTAATAATCCCCATTATGAATATTTCCCATTGTTTACAACTGAAGATGGGGGTCAAAGCTTATGTTGGTGAAAGACTGTACATTCAGAGATGAAAGCTGAAACTTAGACAAAATTAGATGTTCATAATGTTTTTGAGTCCTGAAAAACAAAAACGTATCATATTGGCAACATACAAAAAATACTGAAGAAAAGTTTTTTGGTCATTTAAACTGCTTATTTTAAATTTTAAATTGCCGTCTAATAAGTTTAAGTTTTCATTGGAACATGCTTGTTGAAAAATTGAAGATGAAGACTCATTTCACTTTATCATTTTTCCTTATTTAAAAATGATTTTTTTTTAGTTTTTTAATTGAAGAGTTTTACTTTAATTGCAAATGCATGCTCCATTGTTTAGAGAGGCCAGCGTTGTGGTAGTGAGACCTTGGGAATGAAGTTGCCTAAATTCATATTTGAACACAGCAGCTTGCTTCCAGAGTGATCTTGGACAACTTAACTTCTCTGTGCCATAGTTTCCTATAAAATAAGAATAAGAGAGTTGCTTCCTCATGACTGTGGTAAGGACGGGTTGGATTAATGTGCAGAATCTACTTGGAAGAATTCCTGGCACAGAGGAAGGGCCATGTACTTAGTGACAGCTATTATTATACTATATCTGCTTTCATTATCCAGGTAAAACTTGAGTCTTACTGATTTCATCTCTAAAAATGAAATCTAAATATAAACTCTAAAATGGAAACTCCAAAACTTCATAGTAGTTGCCAATAAACACATAAAGCTCAACCAAGGAACACACAGTGGAGACCAGTTAGCTGCAGACACTTGTGAAACTTCCTGTCCTGCACAGACACTAAGCTGTCACTAGTGTCACTTCTGAAATCTAAGGCAAGCTCAGGAATAGAGCTTTACAGCTTGGCCTCGTCAGGTACCCAGACCCCTAAGCTCAGACCATGGCAGGGAAACAATTTGCTGTTCACATGTGCATTTACAAAAAATAGTATTAAAATGAACACTGTACATATTTTGTTGTGTGTTTGACATCATTAACAGAAAAGAAAAGAAAAAAAAAAAAAAAAGGAAAAAAACCCATGCAGTTACAAATAGGGAGGCTATGTCTGAAAATTATTATTTTTTTTAAATTATGTTTAGGATTCAGTGACCAGTTAGGAGAAAAATCATTTCATTGGTGTTATCCCTTGATTGACTAAACTTGTTTTTTTAATTAGGAAGAAGAGCTTGTTCCCTTTACCACCTGAGGAAAGTGTATACATATAACCCTTTGTGCAAGTGCTCTTTTTCTGGGTAAGAACCTGCCACACACTTTTTAAAATCTAATGTGAAATGCTGAGAAAACTGAAAGTCAAGCTGGGAAATATGTAGTCTCATAGAGAAAACTTTTTCCAGAAAACATCTGAGCCAATGCAGGGCGCCACTCTGGAGGTTCCACAGTCTCTTCTGATCACAGTGCTTCCCCCAATACTTTTCACCTCATTCGTTCAAATCAGATCAGTGGTTTAGGATTCTCCACTGCCTGATTAAGAGACCAGATGGAGGCATTAAGAATTCTAAAATTTTCCAAGATTAAGAACCAAGGTAAAATGTCTAAGATAGCCTAACAAAAGGATAGTAGGAAATATCAAAAAAAAAAAGTAAAAACTATTGAAAGGTATAAAAGATGCTTTAATCACATGATTCTAGATTAAAAGATAATATCTCCAAAATATCAGAAGTTATAAAATTGATTTGGGGTTTATTGTGAATAAAATCATATTAGTAATATAATAATTAATAAGATAATGAGAGTTTTACTAGTTCAATAATAGCCAGATTAGAAAATAGGACAGGAAGTCCAGATATGGGCACTGATATTGATAATAAATTAATACAAGAGATGGAAGGCATTCCAAATCAGGGAGATAAATAAAGCTTATTCAGTAAATGGAACACTTGTTAGCTACTTGGGAAAAGAGAAGATTGAAATCATACAGTAAACAATATATTGTGATAAATTCCAGAAACATTTAAAAAAGTAACACAATTAGAAAAAAACTAGAAATAAATATGAATGAATATACAACCTCTAGATGAGCAGTAATTTTCAGAGGAAAATATATAAAGATTTCCATGAATCAGAAGCATCCTAATTTTAAACAAAACACCAGAGGATGTTATTTGTTTACACATTTGACAAGGGGCTATTTCCTTCAATACATAGAGAGTTCAGATCACTTCAAAGGTAACATCAAAAAATCTCAGGAGCGTAGAAGGCAGAGATGATGAACACACCTTCACAAAGGAAAAAATAGATGTCACAGTCCAATGGTAATTCAGTCAGTGCACATCAGAATGAAGTAGTTTTCCACCTCTCAACTGACACAGCTCTGTTTATGAGGATGAAGTGCCACTGATCACCAATCTCAAGCCTAGGTTACTGGATATTTTTTGTGAAGTATGGTTGATTTACAGTGCTGTGTTAATTTCTGGTGTACTCCTCAAGCGTTCTTAGAAAGCAGTCTGGCAGTTCATATCAAGAGTCAAAAATATTCATATGCTAATCCACTAATTCAGCTTTGAAAAACTTTTAATCAGGAAGAATTTGAAAATGGCAGGGAAAAGTCAGTATGGATGCAAGTCACAGACATACTTTTGTGTGTATATATATATAAAATCTCAGCCAAAATATTCTTCCAACCCTTCACATAGTGGAATATTATGCAGCCATGAAAAAGTGTGTCCATGAAAATATTTTTTGACAAGTAAAATTGTTATGCTTATGATAAGCTTGAGAATAAAATTAATATATAAAATGATTTGTAATATACAAACAATGCACAGTTCTGAAGGAATTATGTCTACATGTAGAAGCATTTTTCTTATTTTATATTTTATTCATTTTCAGAGTTGCAGTCTTTTGATTGTAGGTGACAAAATCAATCTCCAATGTGCTTAAACAACAACCAAAAAATGGGGATGCATGGAATTTATTGGTTCCTGTAAATGAAAACCTCAGGTCTGAGGTCTGGCTTCAGTCAAGGAGAGATACTGTAGCCCAGATGATGTCAAGGGCTGGTTTTGTCCTGTCTTCATTCTGTGTCCAAGGATGTCTCAGCATGCTGCTTATAGGCACTCAGCATCCCAGATCATCCATCCAAACCGAGAGGTCTCTTTTGGCAGCTTCCTCTCTTGATAGGGGAATCTTATCATTCACATGGGCACCAGCACGTATCTCCTCACATAATAGTGGCTCTTACTGGGTTATTTGCCAATTCTCCAGTCATGTGTGAGGCCAATAGAATGAGTGGTAATATTTGTCTTATGCCAACTGAGATCTACCTCTGGTGCTTCAGAAAGAGTGGGTCAATCGAGCTTAAATCACAGGACTAAAAACAGAAGGGAGGTCATTTATCCTAAAACAAAATCTGGGTCCTCTTCTAAGACTGGGGACAGATCCAGGACAGCATTTCTGTCCACTACTGAGTACTTTCAAATTTTCTTTAATGAGCAAATATTAAAGTTACGATCAGAAAAGATGATAAGTAAGAAGAAACTTGAGGAAGGAGAATGGAAAGCTTTCCTGTTTCTTAAGAAATATTGAACCCATTAAGTGCTTGGAAGAAAAACGGAATGTGTCAAGATTGTAAAAGTTCTGAAATGAATTAGAATTTATTTCACAGACAATGTAGGAGACAGTGCTATACAGTTAGTGTGTCTTTGGGCTCTTTGAGTATTTCAGTTCTTTCATTTAATAGTTGCTTCATTGGGGGCAAATTGCATCATCTCCACGTGGCTCTATTTCCTCATCTGTAAAACAGATATAATATTACCTTCCCCACAGGGTGATTGTGAGGATTTAGAAAAAATAGATGTGTGCTGAAGCAATAATAAGCATTTAAAGAATCTTAACTCTTATGATTACTTAATACATAATTAAAAAAATTATTATGCAGACTTTTTAAAAATGCATACTATTTAAATGGCCTATATGTGCTGTACAAGAGGGGAAGGCTTAATATACCTTCTATAATACATTTTTCTCAGCCTTAACTAACTTTCACATTTAATCACACACACTAAAATGTTATTCCTGTCACAAGCATGAAGCCTTAACTGTGAAGAAAATGGTGATGAAAGAGAGTAGGGGAGGAAATAAAATGTTTTCTCTACAAACTGATGGCTTAAAAACAAAGAGAAACAACTTTTTAAGACTTTGGTCACCATATTCACAGCTAATACTTAGGTAGAGGTTTTCACATGCCTGTGGTTAATATTCCAATTGTTTTCACAATTAGTAAATCATTGACTTATCACACTAGTCCTGTAAATTGCTATTATTATCCCCCCATTATATGGGTGAGGAGATTGAAGCCCCTAGAGGTTAAGAAATTTGCACAAGACCCCACAGCTAGCATCGGAGCTGGGATCCAGATGCAGGGGTGTGGCTCCAGGAGGGGCTTGTAAACACACCCTCTGCTCTCCCCTGCAGGTGCAAGCCAGCCTCCCGCTGTTACTGTAAATAACATGATGTGGTTCACTTAGTCTTGAAATTCACATTCTTTGTAGCTTTCTCTCTGGGGCAGCCATCAGGAGCAGCCAGGGACACTGAGTACATGATTCTGGACTATGACCAAGAAGGTAGATGGAAGGAAAACAGTTTAAAAATGGGATCTTTAATGTGCCTTCTTCAGTGGCCAGAAAAAAACCTGCCTAGTGGGGAACTGAAGCCCTACCAGCCACGTGCAAATTATGCTTCAGACACTCCCGTAGCCCTTGGGTCCACACAGGCAGAACTACAATGGATCAGGGACATGAATCTTGTGCAAATGCAGGGAGTAGGAATACCTGTCATTTTAAGATCTCAAGGAGTATGAAAAGCATGTGAAGCTTTCATCAGCAGAGACCTGCTGTCACTTCCACTATTTCCCTCAGAGCATGTCCACAGCTTCACTGGTCCTATTCAGAATGAAGACGACGGCTAACACCTGCTGGCCCCTGAAGCAGTGATAGGTTCTTCCTTGAAAGGAAGCATATCCCCTTCATGGGTTACAGCTAGTTCATAACCTAAGTAATTCTATAGATGTAGAAGGGATACTTTCATTGGTTCTGCTATCACAGACTTGTCTCCAAAAGAACATGCCACCAGTTACTCCATTTTCAGCCATTTAATGATATAGTTAACAGGCTTCCTTCTTTAGTGCAGTTTTAGGTTTACAGAAAACTTCACAGAAAGTGGAGTTCCCATATATTCCCTATGCCCTGGAAACAGCTGCTCCTGCTGTCAGCATGTTACATTAGTGGATGCACTCATTCTTTTTGACATCCTTCATTCCTCCTACCCTAAAATTTAACATGCCTGATATTCACGTCTCTTGTGGCATTTACATGCGATTTACATCACTTCTCAAGTTTATGTGAGGTTTACAGCACGTGCATGTTGTCTGTTTAAGCGTGGATTGGGGGCAAGTTTTCTGTGTAAAAATACGATCATTAGTGAGACTTATGCTGCTGGGGTTTTGGGTTGTCAGGTCCTGTTGACCATTGCTTCAGTTATTGGGATCATTGTCTACGGACTCTCAGTGTTCATTGTATTTTCAGCAGAACTTCCCAAGAACCTGAATGGAAGAGACCCAATCCAGAAGTACCTGACTGTGCAGGTGGGCCACGCCCATCACTGCTTCCTGATAAATCATCAGTTTTATCATCATCGTGACCCTGAACGCCATATATGAGAAAGTGGCAATCAAGATGACTGACTCTGGTAAGCTCCTCCTGTAGCTGAGGTCATTTCTACACCAGTTTTAGAACCAGGTCAAAACAGAGACTTTATCTTTTAGGCACTTCAATTCCAGTACATTACAGTCTTTAGAAAACTTCAAGTGTAAACGTATTTTCTCTAGCCTATATGAGAAGTGAATTAGCTGCAGCTTTGCATTAGTAAAAGGGACCAAGAAAGCTTTAGAATGTCCAAGCTCTGTGTAAATATGTCAGTGCTTAATAATAATTTCAATTACATTAGATCATGTACCCTATTGTTGAAAGTAAATAGTCTCTGTATTGCAAATAAGTGGAAGAGGGTAGTGGTTCCAGTGACAGATTTGCTTGTGCGTTACGGAGAGGACAAGTAATCACACTCTTATGTGTCCTCCCCCCATGCTGTTCCTGTTAGTGTAGCTCCATTCTCATCAGCTGTGGCTTCTATAACAAACGTTTCTTCTCTCTGGCTTGTATCCCAGCCAGCGGCTTAGCGGCCCAAGTTAAGTGCTTCCCACACGCTGCATGTGGCTGGGTCGTTCTCCCAGTTGTCTGCTCAGTGGTCATCTTCTGAAAACACTAAGACCAATTCAAATTCTGAACTAGGAGGATGTTTTATGTTTCCCAAATGCTTCTAGCAAGTTGCCCCGTGTTTTGTTTGTTTTCTTCAATAGTCCTACATTCCTGCCGTTCAGGGAGACAAGAGAATTTCATTTAGCAGGATGTTTAGAAGTAGCTTTCTTTCAACTTACACCTGACAGAGGACAGTTCTTGCCCTTTGGATACTGTTGTGTTTATAAATTTTAAGGAATGGGTGACTTTTTTTTTTTGCCTTGTGTGATATTGCATTCATAGTGGGAGAAACTCTTACAACAGTGTGTACAGTTGGAATTAACATAGTAGCTATGTTAAGGAATTCATAACAGCTTATATGAAAAAAGTGTGAATTGTGTATATATATATATACATATTTATCGTGTTAACTCATGTGTCCGTGGCTTTGATTAGGGTCTCAAAGCCGTTCACAGTTTTACAGACTTAACTTTTCTTTATTCTAGCTGCAGAGATCCCAAGGACCAGACTGAATGTGGGAACAACCTAGCCATGAAGGTGTTCTTCCAGTTTGTCAACTACTACTCCTCGTGTTTCTACATCACATTCTTTAAGGGCTGATTTGTGACTTATCCTGGAGATCTGGTGTATTGGCTGTGAAAATACAGAAATGAAGACGTGTGAATACAGCTTTGTGTTCTGACAGTCTAAACTGTTTCAGGTTTTCTCTTAGTTGCCCAATGAAGAGTGTCTTTACTCTCTGTTCCTTAGATTTTTTTAGGCATAAAATAATGACTTTATTTCATGTTAGAGCTATCTAAAATTTAAATGAGATTTTCTTTCTAATATTCCAGTGTGACCCAGGTGGCAGTCTCCTTGAACTGATGATGCAGCTGACAATAATCATGGGAGGACACTCCATCTGGAATAACATACAAGAGGTGTTATTTCCGTGAGTACTAAATCATGTGATCTTGGGGTGAGAATGGCCCACCCATCCAAGTCATTTTCCTGCATGCCCATTTCTAAAACAGGGGAGACTCTCTGCTTATTAAAACTCTCCAGATAAGATGATATAGCCAACAGTGTAAACATACCTCCTGTTTAATAATTATGTTTAAATACCTTCCTTTTTATGTTTAAATTAAATCCTCAAGTGCTATAGTTTCTGCTTATTAGCCCATCACTGGGGACTGACTGATCAGAGCCCTTTGAGAGATGGCCCTTTTTGGGGCCGTGAACTAAGTTTTCCCACAACTTCCCGCAACTTTCTCCTCCTTTTATACATGCATTTAAGAATCCATAACAGGAAATTGTTGAGTGCCTAGTATGTGCTAGTCACTGTATTAAATGTTGTACATATATGTGTGTGTGCATGTGTGTGTGTGTGTGTGTGTGTGTACAATTTAATCACCCAAATAATCCTTATTCTTATCTTCCTTTTGCAAATGAAGATCCTGTGGCTTAAAGAGGGTAAATGATTTGCCCAAGCTCTCATTGCCAATAAGAGACCTCTGTGGGACTCAGATGTAAGACCCTATCTCACGGAATCCATGTTCTTCTAAGAACAGAGACTCTCTTGGGGTCTTAAGGCACAGGTTTACATAATGTTTTAAGAGACACTTGTCTAAAATAATAACTACAGAGGTTTTGACTTACTGTTCTCTTCCTAAAAATGAGAAAAGCAGATGTTAGCAAAGGTCACACTGTCCTTTGGATTTTCACATAAGCCCAATCCCACATCAAAGTGGACAGTCCAGTGTTATCCGCAATTTCTGAATATTTCAAGGAGCTTACTGTATTCGTTTTCTGTTGCTGTTGTAACAAGTATCCCCAAACGTCATGGTAGTAGGAAGAAAAAAGAAAAAGTCTCCACTAAACAACACAAATTTAACCTTGTAGGGTTCTTGAATGCAGAAGCCTGCTGAAGTCAAAGTATTGGCAGGGCTGTTTCTGAAGGCCTCAGGGGAACCTGTATCTTTGACTTTTCTGGCTTCCAGAGGCTACCTGCATCTCTTGGCCTGTGACCTCTTTTCTCTCTCTAAAGGTCAGTGTGGTTGTGTGTCTCTGACTCTGATTCTGTGGTCACATCTCCTCTCCTCTCTCTCCTCTTCTGCCTCCCTCTTCCTCCTTTTAACAACCCTGGTGATTACACTGGGCCCACCTCTATAATCCAGCTCATCTCTCTTAGAGTCAGGTGGGTGGCAACCTTAACTGCTTCTGCAACAATAGGCCCCCTTTGCAAGGGAACCTGACCTCTTCATATATTCTGGGGATTAGGATATAGACATCTTGGGGGGGATCATTTTTCTGCCCACCACACTAACGTTTTTAAGATAATTTCTGGCTTTGAGTTTCTGTCCTCATGAAACTGTTGATCTCTCTTCTGTCTTGCCTTCCACACCAGCATTCTGCTCCTGGCCAACCTAACTGCAGAGCTCACCCCTCTCTGTGGTGTCCCCCAAAACCAATTACACAAGCAGGTCTTACTGTTGTTTGGAGCATGGAGGAGAAACTCAAACAACTTGAATTTTGAAATAAGAAACCTCCATCATTTTAAAATCTTCCATGCCACTATAAAAATTTTTTATTTTTTTAACTTTGTTTTTTAATTTTTAAACTATTTTAAACTTTGTTACTTTTTTTAAAGTTTACTTTTTTTCTTATCATCCTTCATTATAGGCTCCAGAAAACTGCTATTCTGCCCACCGCATTCAAGTTCCCTTTCATTGTTTCTCCTCCCTTCCCTAATCTTCCTTCTCTCTCCCTTATTACCAAGTTTCTGTCCATTCTCTTTATAGGGCAGTTAAATTATTTTTTCTTTCTTTCTGTTTTTGCCAAGTGAACACTTTTGGGTGTCAGTGTGTCCTTCCACATTTCTTCACAAGGGCTTCTTCTTTCAGCTTCAGTATGGATTACTGGGGTCTGTCTCTAAACAAAGGCATTTCCCTTGTCCCCCAGCTCACCATGCCCCTCAAAAAAAACAAGATTCTGATCTTCGCTGTGAAGTGAATCTTTTTTTTTCCCTACTATGTAGTAGACAACTCTTACCCTGAGCTCACAGTCAGATTTTTCCAGAGGAGTAAAAGTAGCTCATGTGCAAATAATACTACTTTCCTCTGTGAAAAGAAATAGATCAGATAGAGGAAATACTTAACTCAGATTACTCAAAAGCATTTCCTGAAGGAAATAGGTTAATTATTTGACACTAAATTTTGTTGAATCTGGTTATCAGTGAGCTATTTTTACCAATCAAGGAGAAGGATTTATTTTCTAAATTGGTACTGAGCAATTCATGTGAAATGAAACTTGCTCACATGAACTAGTTTAAAGTAAAGGATGCATTAGAGTATCTGTGGTCTGTTTATACCTTCGCTTAAGTAAGCACATTGCTGTAGGTTCCAGTGAGCTGAACTTTGCCTCCATGTATTTCTACTCTGAGCTGAAATATTTATGGAAAATGTTTTGAATTATGTTTCCCTTGTTTGAAAACCAGGAATGCTGAATGGTAGCCAAGTTCGAGGGTGGCTCGCGTTTTCTTCACTGCCTCTTCTTTTTGTATAAGGTGCCAGTTTCCTTCTTAATTTTTCATAGAAAATCCTAACATACCAGAGATATATCAATTACTCTTGCTGCCCCAAAACTATACCCATCCTCAAAAATACATAGGAAGGGAAAAGAAAACTTATCAAAGATAGCGACTCTTTTCATGCTATTTAAATATGTCTAAAGGAACATAATTAAATGAATTTCACCATAACTCACCTGCCTCCACACCCCAAATTCCATGTGGATTTCTTGAGTAGGATTCTGGGAGCAAATGAAGAAGGACAGTGATGCCGTGATCCAGGCTCCCTCTGGGGTCTCCCCAGCACTTGGATCGGCAGCTGGTATAAAGTTGGTCTCAGTCCGAGCCAGCTGAGTGGGTGAGTGACTCACAGGCATCAAATGCGTGATATCAGTGAATTAACAGCATTCTTTGTAGGACTAAGTATAAGCTGAGAGCCCTGTGGCCTTCCGAGCCTCACATACTATTTTGATATTGGGGTCATTTCTGGGAATGTTATTCTGTACTTGAAAAAAGGCTAGTACAATTTGAGGCTTAAGCAACTTGCCCTAGGGAAATTTTATGATAAAATATTAAGAAAAATAGTTAAATGCCAAAAATGACATAACATTGTCCTTTGGTGTTTAGATAATGTATGGCTGTAATTTTCCTACTTTATATGTTTTCTGCATTTTCCACCATGTGTATGCACTACTATATAGTAAGAAAATGCAAACGTTTAAAAGAGAAAATCTCTCTTTTCCAGATATGATTTGTTTAGAGGATGTGTCAGATACATATAAGAGAAACTTAAATACATGTGTCCATAATTCTCTCTTTAATTTCAGGAACAGGAAACTCAGGAATGAAATAGATTAAGAGATTCAAAGATACTTGTATTCAAGATTAGCAAGTGGGAGTGTCCTCAACCGAAACGGTGATAATCTATAATGCAGGGATTAAATGTGATAATGAGGGTACAAAGACAACATGAAGTAGAAAATGCCACGTGGCAAGCACTGAGTAAAGGGAAATTTACTGTGATTATGCCAACATGTGTGGTCAATTCCCAAGCAAATGATTGTGTAACCCCTGCTAGAGGGAGAAAGCTTCCAGCCTTGGCTGGAGAGGGGGGCGTATCCAGTGTCTGTATTTTTTAAAATGTCTACAGGTGCTTCTCATGTGCAAATTGATATCACTGCACGAGAACCATAACCCAACAGAAAACCCAAAAGACCGAGGACAATGATGGGTAGACGACAGCCCAAGATTTTCTGCGACAGATGAGTGGTTCCACTCAGGAAGACTGAGAAAGAGGCTCAGAGTCTTAGCTAAGGACAAGCAAGTCGGGACTTCTAATATGACCTAATACCATCGGCGGGGGAGAGCATTTCAGCACAAGAAGGTATTGCCAGATGAGTTAGCATGGAAGTTTCATCCTGGATCCAAACCGTGATGGATTTAGGTCCTGGAGGGTAAAAGCCCTGTTTCCGTGGGACATGGACCGGGTTCCACAAGAGGCTGAGACAGGAAGTATGAGGCAGAGAAAAATTCCCCCAAGAGACTCCCGAGTCTGGGTGCCAGGAAGGGTGATGGACGAGCGCGGTCCCAGCACCACCCGCACCGCAGGGCTCCAAGTGGCTGTGGAGCTGCGTGCTCCCAGCCAAACCTCAGACCTGACTGCAGCACTCTGGGCTGCATCCTGGGGAGCAGCTTCAGCAGCAGGCTGTCCCCGTCATTCTCGTAGGTGCTGCAGTGACCCCCAAACCTGTGGCCATGGTGTCCCCAAACCAAGGGTCTAAGTGACTTCAGCCTTATTTACAGGTGGCCACAGACAGTTAGCCTGTGCTGCTCAAAAGGAAAATCCCACATTTTGATGTGTTAGGGGGGTTGCTAATTCCTGGCCTGCTCTGAATCGTTTCATCCTGACAGCAGCCTGGGCAGTGGAAGTTTCATCTCCCAATTTTATTTCAACTTTTTTTGTTGAGAGTATAGTTGGTTTACAATATTGTGTTAATTCTTGGTGTACAGCATAGTGATTCAGTTATACATACATATATATATATATATATATATATATATATATATATATATATATATATTCCTTGTCATATTCTTTTTCACTATAGGCTATTAAAAGTTACTGAATGTAGTTCCCTGTGCTATACAGTATGACCTTGTTGTTTGATGCAAAAATTAGTAAACAAAGTATTTGCAGACTAAACCTAGCCATGTATGACAGAGTTGAGTTTATCTCAGAATTTAAATGTGGTTTTGATCTCCAGGATCTCTTTATCAACTTATCATAAGTAAAGAGCCTGTGGACCACTTCTCAGAAAAATGTTTTAAAATCATAAGATTTAGAGAATAAAGAAGAAAGATAATTATACTGAAAAGCAGATATCAAAATATAGAAATGGGCACTTGTGATATAGTAATATCTGAATTATTGGAAGAATGTGTTGAATAAGAGGATCCAGTGGTGGGTCTACTAACAGCAACATTCTGCCACAGCAGTGAGTGTTAATCATCTGAGATCCGCAAAAATTGCATTTGGAATGTAAATAAAGTTAAATAACAAATAAGCCATGAAGTGTGGATTCAGATTCAGGGGTATCTCGAGTCCATATCCACACCAATTCCCAGAGCTCCCTCCTCTTCCCCTAATGTCATTGAAAGAAAGAATTGGGGAAAGTATGTGAAGCGAAGGGCATGTTCCATTGCAAAGAAATCTCGTAGCAAAGCTGGGAGCATGGCCAGTGAAAGGTTAACGCTGAGATCAGAGGCAGTGGGAAAGCTAGAAGGGGCAGCTCTTTACAAGTCACATCATATAATCTGTGTGTGTCCACGTGTGTGTGCATACAGATGTGTGGGCATGTATGATGTATACACCTGCATTTCGTGTGAAGCCGCCTCACTGTCCAAATTTGAAATCCATCCAAACGTGCAGTGCAGTCAGCCGAAGCTCCGCCAGACGCTAAGTTGTCTATTGTTGCTCTGTGTCTTCTGCTGAACTCCACGAGTAAACCACGCGCCAGCTGTTGCTTTCAGGGACAACAGCTCTGTAGGCTACAGGTCCATGCCATGTTTCACTGCCGACTCCGATTTCCTTTCAGGACAAATTGCCATTTGAAAAAGGGGGAAGCATTCAGTTGACCCACAAGTCTCTGAGTAAGGATAAAAGATAACCTTAGAGACAGCTCTGTGGGACAGCATCCAGGAGGGTTCAGAGCACTGGGCTGCGAGTCGAGGCTGTGTTTCTTTCAAGCTCTGCACTGACTTTGAAGCGGCATGTCACTTCTTTGGCCCTTGATTTGTTCAGCTTAAATTAGGGTCTTGGACCTGTTCGATCCAACGTTAGAGTATCACTTTTCTGCTTGGTGACCCTCAAAGGCTTCACAATTCCTTCAGAGGGAAAAATGCCCACATCCTCACTGCAGTCTCTTAGGCTCCACCCCCAAAACCACCACTTATTTCCTATTCACTCTGGCCCACACCAGCCTCCATGCTGTCTGTCCAGCGTGAGGGACCTCTAGGCCTGTGATCACTGTTCCCTCTGCCTCTCCTCTGCCTGGCCCTTCCCTCCATCTTTGCCTTATTCAAAGGTCACTGCCCCATCCCCACTCCTCCCTACCACACATTTTTCGTCCTCCTTTATTTTCCCCACAGCATTTATCACCAGCTCACATATCCTGTATTTCTTTCTTTTACTTATTTTCTCTGACGATTTTCAGACTGGAAAGGCCACGGTGGATAATAGCAGAGAAATGGATGGGGAAAAAGGCAAATGAGGGAAGGTATCTTCTAAAAGCTAAAATGCCCACCTGGAAAGGAGGTAGGAGATAAAGTAGTAGTCGTTAAAATTCTGATAAAGCCAAGGTAAGTTGTCAGGACTAGTTTCCACAATATTTGGGGATAGGGAGGCAGAAATAAAAAGAAATTTATCCTGAAAACAAGAAATTAATTTCTTGGGAAGATGATGTGTTCAGCTTGAGATATCAGTAATACTTTTATGACCTTGGTCTGATAATACCCTGCCTTATAATTTGATCTGTTTGGCAGCTGGGTCATGAATCTAATGGTGCCACAGTTTCAGGAGCAGAACAGTCCACCCCACGATGGGAACGGGACAACCATCTGTATCCCATGGGCAAACTGGGTTTATTTTATGAATTCCTTGAAATGAGCAAGTCATCAGTGGAGATTTTGGTGCTGTCGGTTATACTAGTGTATGTTTTGGGTCTCAGAAGCATCGGTTACCGAGCCAAACAATGACCTAGCATACCGAAACAGAGCCCGCTTTTCTCCAATAGATGCAATTATGCAGTCAGGCTTTCAAATAATGTGCCTGTGTGTATCTTTGTCAATATTTATGTTGTACAAAGCTGAAGATTTACTGCCAAGAAATGAAATGGAATACTCATTCAGGTACGTCTCCACCATCAATTCTCAGATCCTTCTGGTCATGTCTTCTAAGGATGAACTCAGAACCGTTACTAGATGTGACTCAGCTCGGGCTGTAGCCCGTGTGGCACAGCTGTTGGCTGATATCCTTCTAAACAGAGTCATGTGAGCCCGCCAGCCTGTGCAGAAAGCCCACAAGAGCATCCTGCCTCATGGTAGCAAGGGTCACAGGGTCACCCCTTCCACATCTCACACCTGCCTTTGACATTGTTCCTATTTCTTCCGGCCGATGGTTTCTGCCTGGTTCCTTGAGTGAACTCATGGCACATCACTGGCTTGAATTCAGGATGAATTTGCTAATCTGGAGTGTCGGTTGAGCACAGATCCCCTCCTTCTCAAATGTCTTTGTCCATTTATGTACATTTGCTTGGGCTCTGTTTCTCTTTGGTTGAACTTGGTTTTGATCTCTCGGTTGCCTTTAAATGGTTGCATCTCAAAATAAATTTCCATAGGAAACATCATCTTTTCTCTTATGCATGGTGCACTTTTATCTACTAGAAGGCTGATGAAGTGCACGTTTTGTATCTGAGCCCTTTCAGCTCACCACTGCCTTGAATTACTTTTTTTTTTTTTTTTAAGCTTAGGAGACAGGAAAGGAGTTTGGTCAATAGGCTTTGCATTTTACATGCGGGTTCATGTCTGCAAAGGCACCCCTTTGTGCTTCTTGTTTATAAGTCTACAGATAGAGGGAGTTTTCGTTTTCCTAAATTACATTCTATACATAAAATAATTGCTTTAAAAATATACATTATACATGGAAACGCATCTGGTTCCCTCGGAGAGTGAAAGGTCATCTTGTGGCATCTTCAGTCAGCTATGCTTTGTGGCCTGGTGTCTGATTTGAGTTTCACCTTTGCTTTTGTTGTGTTTCGTTACCAGGTTCCATTAAGGGTGCAGCTGCAGTCCCTGGCATAGAAGTTATGTTTGTTTATTCTGCTTATTTTCAAAAGGACTATAAGCCAATTTCCTGTTATTCCAAAGTGAATCATAATTGTAAATATGTCTTATTGGGGCTATTATCAGCATTAATAATAAGAACAACATTCTGAGTGCAGCAGATCATTTGGTATTTTAACACATACAAAAAAACCTTGGAAAAAAGTGAGTGTTCTAGTTAAGCCAAATAAAGGTCATTGAAAGGAAAAGTTGTATGCTTTTGGGAGAAATTGATAGGACATTTAGAACTTTATAGTCTCATTAAAATACCAATTAAATAATTTAGCCTCCCCCTACCCTACAGAACAGGATGGAGAAACAGCTATTCTAGAGAGATTCTTCAGATATATTCGTTTTCCTATTCTCTAAATAATCCCTAATGAATTAGAAAATTCAATCAATTTCTGAGAGTAGGCAGTCTGTTATTCTGTATTCAATGCTGGATTGAAACTTATTTTGTGTTCTTTTCGTTCATGGGAGATAGAATTTCCAAGTGCTTTTTGAATTATTTTGGTTCCTCTAAAATAAAATGCCTTTGGTGCTGATCTCCTGACCTCAGTTTCCTCCTCCCAGTTTTCCCCATGATCATTAATGACACCCCAACTGCCCTTTTAGTTATGCCTCTTAGCTGCTGAAGGGGAACAGCTTCTGACAGATGACCCTGGAGCCCTCCACCCATGCTTCGGTAGGCCTCGCACCCAGCCACCAACCCTAGTCTCCTTCGCCTGAAGTAGCTTTCTCTGCTTTTCTGCCTGGAAGGACTCTTGCCAAGCCTTGGCAGGGACCCCGCCACTTTTTAGACATTATCTGCTCTCCTCTCTAGGCATGAATTGCACTTGATTCTTGTCTTGATGGTGCATGATCATGTCCGTGTCCATCATGCTCCCCAGCTGGACTGATCCTGTCGGAGGCAGTAGTCAGGCTTTTCACCTTCCTGTCCATATCTGGAGCACCACAGCCTGGACCCTGGTTCTCATACATGTTTAAGTGACTTTAGCTTGGAGTTTCAATGCACTCACATAAAACTGTTAGATGAGTTGGCGGTAATATTGCCCCGAAGATCCCCACAAGGTTCTATATGGCACATGTTTTTTTCTGAGTGAAATTTCTCTTTTATTTGTTTTAGTGAATTCCCCACTGTCCTTTGAGATTATTAGAGTAACCCTGAGTTGTTAACCACAATAGCTCTCCTCACACCAGCGAAAGGTCCTGCTGTCTGAGAACTCAGACATGGGACATAAGAGAAATGATCTATCAGTCTTAAAATCTGGAAGCCATAAGATACCGATTTGTACTTAGAGCACCCACAACACAAACACCAGTCTCTCAAGAACTTGGCGCTGCCTTCCCAGAGGGCGGGTGCCGTAAGTGAAGTGCAGTGAGTGATGAAGTGAGAGCTCTTCGTCTCTGGTACTGCCTTTTCCACCCTTGCTGTGTTAACTTGATCTTCCCTTCATATATTATGTTCTCCATTTAATTTACTGCAATTAATATCAGTTGTTTTTCAACATCTCCTTGCACCCGCCCCCTCCATTCCCTCTCTCTCCAGTGCTCTCCCACCCACGCCTCTCCTGCGCTCTCCAGGACCAGGTCTGTCTGCCCCCACGCCCTCACCTCTGTTCTGTCTGCCCGCCACCTGCACTGACATTTCCTTAACTCCGCAGAGTGAACTTTCCAAAATGGCAGCTGAGTAACTGGGGGGGATTGTAGACCTCTCATCTCTTTACTGATACATTCATTTATCCGCCCAACAAACACTGAGCACCTGCTGTGCCAAACACTGTATCAACTTCTGGGGAGACCAAGACAGGTAAGACTTGGTGTCTGCACTCCGCAGGCCAGGGGAGGCATGGTGAGTAGTTGATGGATTGCAAAGCAGGTGAACACACATTGGACTTCCTAGAGCTGGAAATATTTGAACTGAATCTTGAAAGGTGAAAGGAAGTTAGCTCTCTAATATGTGTTAGAGGGAGTGGACAATTCATGCAGAGAGGTAGAGACATATAAGAGTACACGGCATGAAGCGGCTTGGCCAGACTGAACAACAAGTAGGGCTAGAACAAAGGATCCATAGGTGGGAATATCAGGTGCACAAGGCCTCTGTCACGATGGGCCTTGTGTGCTTAGACTTGAATGTATCCTTAAAGAAACAGGGATATATTGGAATATTTGTAAGCAAGAGAATTGCATGTTTATGTTGAAGAAGATCTGGTTATTCTGGCAGCAGAATGGTAGATACTGTTTTTGGGGGGAGGCCCATATTTTGGGGTGAAAGGATATTTTGGGGACCACCGCAGGTAGCCCAGACAACAAGTGGCACACACCTGCAGAGAGGCCCTGGGCAGAGGGAGAGAGACGTGGGCGGCAGAAGTGGTGATTGCTGCAGAGGGGAACGCAGGGCCTGGGTGGTGGGCCACAGAGCTGCTGAGGTGACTTTCCAGTGACCCATCCGGAAAGCAGATCTGCAGGGGGAGTGTAAGGGGAGGAGATTGTTTCGAGGAGATGGTTCTGTGTGTGGCATTTTGAGTGCAAATTGTCTATGGGACATTTGAGGGTTGATTGCATTGTTAAGCTGGATTCACCAGTCAGGAACTCAGAGGAGCTGTGGGTGAGGCCGTCAGCGTGATTCAGTCCTGCCAGGCGGAGGATTGAAGATGAGGCCTGGGAAAAAGGGCCATGTACATGGCACATGGGAGAAGAGAATTCCACCAAGAGAAAGAATAGCAGAGCAGTTGGGAGAAAACTAGTTGAGGCAACAGAGAGAAGGCTGTAACCTGGCTTAAGAGGGATTTGAACACTGACTAAAAGGAGCATAGTGAGAAAGGGGGGTGTGCGGGGCAAAAAAGCAAGAGCTAAAGCCCACCTTTAATTGCCAAGACTGGGGAAAAGGAGGAGGAGGGCTATACTTAGGTAGCCTTTAAAAAACAGATCTGTGTGTATCTGTGTGTGTGCATATGTGCACACATATTTTATGCCTGGCCTTTTTAAATTTATTTAAGTAAAACAAAAATTAAGGGGGGAAAATATTCCACTGAGAAGAAAATATTTGTCCACGACAAAAGCTACCTGGTAATCAAATAAACAGGAGCTGAAAATGCCCACTGGTTTGAAACATGCAGCCACCGGCAGTGCAACTGCTGTCTCAGTGCCGCGGTGAGGGCCATGGGGGATGCAGGGCTCTGAGCCCTGGAGGAGTCTTCAGTGCAGGTACTTCTCCAAGAAACTGGACTTTAAAGGGAAGAAGAAAGTGTAGAAAGTATAAGAGAGCAATACAAGGCCGTGAGAGAGGCTTCGGCGAGGGTTAGTTTTGTTTTACAGTGGGCGATTCTGGCCTTGCTGAGTTGCTAGCCCTTTGTTGTTGTTGGTCTTTGTTCCAAAAGCTTTTTAGAAAGTTCTTCTCGCTTGAATATCTGAACAGATTAAATCATGTTGGGTTATTTCCGGTGTTTTATTCTTTAATTAAAAAATTATCTGGAATTTATTTTAATGTCATAAATGAGGACACTGTGCCAGGTTTTCCAATGATTTAGCTAATTACTCCAGTACTTGAATCCACTGATTTGAAGTGTCAGGTTTCTAATATTACTAAAATCTCATAAATATCCACGTCTATTCTTGAAATGTATTCTTTTTCATTCATACTCTTAGCGCACTATTTCTATACTGTTTCAGTGATGATAGATTAATACCTCCTAGAGTTGGTGCTATTTTATCCTTTTCCAGAATGTCCCTAATACTACAAATTCAACCATCCCTCCTCATTAATTTATTTGTAGATTTGTGTATACTTCTGGAAGAACTTTAGTATCACCCTTCAGATTTTTTTCTTAAATCCATTTGGGATTATTAACTATATTTGCATTCAGATTCTAAATTTATTTTGGAGAAAAAATGTTCTATGTCCCCCAAATTTGAGTCTGCCTACTGAAGAGGATGGTGCATTCTACTGTTCATGCTATCATTTTTTTTTCTTTTTTTAAATCATTTATCAGAATCTTCTTAATATTTTTCATTAATTTATTTCTGAATAGTCTGTGCCTTCTTTGTCATTATAAATGATATCTTTTCTGGGTTTTGATCTGGGTTGATTGCTAATAAACTCTTAATTTCTGGCTTCTCTTGAATAAGAAGGAGATCTGACACTGTGAGGCCCTATTTCCAATATGGTGACGGTGAGCATTGCATTTCCTTAGGATGTCCACTTGCCAATTTGCCAGTGGCTGCACCAACTCCACACATTTCTGCTACTTACCTGCCCCCGTAAGCAGATGAGCTCATGTACGGTTAGGTGGGTTATGGACACAGATACTGACATCACTGTTGCCACGCTGCTGACCCTGTGGCGTCACTAACTAGTTCTTGCTCTCTGACCTCCCTGAATATGACAGCTCCTTTTGGGCTGTGGACCTGCTGCATCTTTCCAGCACTGTCGGCTTTTCTGCAACACACCCCTACCTCTCAGGTCAGAAGCAAATGTCAGCTCCTCCTACCCATCCACCGCAGCCACGGTCTTGCCGTTCCAGGCCAGAGTGGTCCCTACCCCTTGACTGAGGAGTAACACTAAAGGGACTATAAACTTGCCTCTCATCCACTGTCTTAGTTACATACCAGTGCTAGTTTACTTTAAAGGTCTGCCAGTCAGGAGGGGAGGGTCTAAAATTCTTTTAGATCTCTGGCCTTATCATTTCTAACCACTCCCCCACCCCATGGAACAGCTTACCACAGATCTCTGCTGCACCGTCTGTAGCAATACCATGTAAATTACAGACAAAGAGAAAAGAACTTCTAAGCCACCACCATAACTTTGACTTCCTGTGACCACACAGACCATAGAAATATCAAGATAAAAATTCCTGAAGAAGGATATTTTGCTTAGGAAGTCAATTTAATTGCATACCTTTCTGTGACTTGTAATAACTTCATAGACCCTCTGAATGTGCTGCACTCACCTTCCCAGACTCAAGGGAGCTTGCTCACTTGCCTATATTCAGTGTATTTCCTCCAACATTCTCTATGCATAGCTTTCCCAAAGGTACATTTCTTATTTCTATTTAAATTGTTAGATACATCCACAATATTCTTTTTTAATCATCAATTACAAATCATCTTCCAAGACTGTATTATTTCAACACCGAGAGTGAATAATATGCCTCAAGATTCCCAAGTTTATTACCAGCAAATAACTATGGTTGGTTGAAGATTTTTAAGCATGTTACTCCTACTAAGGGTATATACATGAAAGAAACAGGTTGTAATTAGTCTTATTCCCAGGGATTTTATATTTGCCTTTTGTTTGGATTCTTTCACTGTTGAACATTATTATTACCATGAATATCTATTCTCTTTGGGAATTAGTTCATCATTTGCCCCTCTCTCTTTACAGGAGTAAAGGAATTGATGTTGTCCTTCCATCCATCCACCACTCTATGTTGTGTGTCCATTCCTTCAACAGGTATTCAGTTTGGGTTCACCAACTTATCTGTGGCCTCTTTCCAGTGGACCCTCTGTTGGCACTGGAGAACAATATATTGGAAATCAGAGTGGGTACGTGGAAACTTGACTACCCAGTATAGACGCATGGTGCCAGAAAAAGCCCAGGACATTGCAGCTTGGCAGCCCACCATGCAAGGAACAACAATTCTGGCTATGGTGGACCAATGTGAATAAAAAGGCTCCATGGGGTGAAGACTTAGAAAAGTCCAAAACTGCATTGGCATTGCTTCCTATGGAATCCAGTTTTGGGTATTGTTTAATATGAGAGGGAGATGCTAACACTATCATCGTTATAAACAACATAGCTTTTGTAACTGTAATTGTTATTATTTTTAATATATATTTTTATAATTATTATTTGTGACTTACAAGAGCTCTTACAGGGGCAGTTGTTAAGAAGCGTGGCCGTTATACTCTTGCTGAAGTGTTAATTCAGTACAAGCGTGGTAATAACATTAATAAGTACTCACACTTTTGATCCTCACATGACTCTAAAGGTCACCCAGCAGTGCTTGTATAATGGAGATAGAAATCTATCCATTTAAGAGTTTGTAGAATCTAAAATAAGAGCAGTCATTCCACCGCATTTGACCATATATTCCAGACTATCAGTTTAAAGTAGGAACTACCTGATGAGGCCATATAAACCCTTTGTGCTTCCCCAATCATTCATTACCTTCCTGGTCCCCTGGGGCAGAGGTTCTTCCAGAAGGTGGCCCCATCTCTCCTCCCCACCCCACTCTTGGCCTTTGCTACCCATTGTTGGTCATTAGCTAAGCATCCTCATGTCCTGCATGTGTCTGAGCTGTGAGGGAACAGAACTCAGCTGTTTACAAACTGTATTGACTATGACCAGTCTGAACAGCCTCTCTCCTTCCCTGCCCACAACCCCACAGGGCAACAGGGGGCTCACAACCACAGCGATTCCCATGCCAGCCCATCAGGGCACCTTCTTCCCTAGAAATATTCTTACAACCAGGGCTGTTTCCTCCCTTACTTCACTGCCAGTTTCACTCCCAGGTTACAGTCCCCAACAAAAGGCTATCCCAGTTTGAATTTCTTAATCAAGTCACATTGACCTGAGTACCTGGCATTTTCCTATGAGCACTCATAGAAACAGAACAGGGCCTGGCAGTGTCTGTGGGCCAGGTTCCTGGGTGAGGGGACTTGCTGGGCCCTTCAGGTTCTGTAGCCTGGCCTGAGCTCAGCTCCCAGCATGGCGTCTTCCCATCTGCATGATTTCGGGCCAGGCTTCAACAGTTCAGAGCTTCATTCTTTAATCTGCAAACAGAAAAATTCCCTGCTGCATATTTTAAGACTGTTATGTACCACAAAGGGTGCTTAGGGAATTCAGTGAGTCAATGCATGGAAGTCACACAACCTGGTCCTCAGGGAATGTTAGTTATCTTCATTATGCACCATCGATAAAATTGGCTCACAGACTTGGCCAGGTATCAAAGCTACAGGCACAAGAATTTGACAATGTGTCACTGGATCATAGTCACAATTTTACACAGTAAAATAAGCTACCTGGGACCACCCAGCTGTCAGCCCACCCGACTCCCCACCCCAAGAACCCTCAGTTTATCTGATTTGCTTGCTACCCCTACTTTTTGGAGAAACTTGGCAAATCACACACAGTCAATGACTGCTAGTTTATGTCCATTCCCATTCACTCAAATTCACTCACCCCATTTTCAGTATCCACTGTGCTGCAAATCATAGACTAATGTTCATAAATGTGACAGCAAGGCCTTTCCAGTTCCACAGTCAGAGAAGTACGAATCTGTCATGTTTAATATGCCATATGACACTAAGCAAGGCAGGAAAACAGGCTCCTGTGCTTTAAGAAAACCTTTAGCAATGACGTTTGAAACTAAAAGTGTTTTTGTTTGACCTTCAGCTAACCAGAAAATTCAATTGACTCCTATTACCCATTACTCAGGTGTCCTGGTTTGATTGTATTAGGCAATTTTTCCTCATCTCCCCAGCATGACTTGGCTCCATCAGCACAGATGGAGTGTCTCCAAGGCTGCTCTGTGTGCATGGGTTTGTGCGTGCACACATGTGCACCCACTGATTGCTGCCACTGATTCATATCCAGGAGTTGTTCTGTCTTATAACTCAAGCATTGCTTTATTATATCCTAGAAAACTGCTTTTAGATCATTGATTGAACTATAGACCATCCTCTTGCCCACATTAGGAAGTGACGTCTTCCAAGACACAGGTCCTGTGTGCTTGTATATATGTATAAGTAAGAATTAAATATGCATGTGATCCCCTCACATATTTAATTTGAGCCTTCCCAATTGAATGTGACATTAAAGGCTAACTTCCCATAACAGGAGAACTTTTAGGAAGAAATAAGAAGGAATTAGCCACCAGGGAGAAGACAGGACATCAAGCAGGAGTTTGGTATAAAATCATTTATTCTAAAGCTGCTCTGGCTCAATAAATAAGTGGAATTAACATTGTTGTATCGGTCTGCTATTGAAGACCGATTTTAATTTACTTTGATATAAGTGGAAAATTGTGTTGGAACAACATGGGAAATGAAGCACACTGCAGCTATCTGTACTCCTGAAGTGTGTCTCAGAGCTGCTCAGTTTTGAGGAAAATTATCTTGTCTGGAGACAATAGAATTATTTTCATTGTTGGAATTTTTGCAGCTTCCAGAAGCACATCTGCAGGTGATTCTGTAAAAGCCTAGAGTTGACTTAAATAGCAGGAAATTTTAGCCTATTGAAATCAGGAGAAGTGAAATATTTTTGCCTACCACCACAACCACCACCACCACCACCACTGCCACCACCACCAGGCAAGCACGTGTACACCCAGAGAGATTTCACATCAGAGGGAATGACAAATCTGGTTCTGTTACCGAGGCCAAACTTGTTCTGCTCACTGCAAAACAGTGATAAATAAATCAGGAGACAATGTTTTGGGGCAAGGAATAGTAACTTTATTCAGAAAGCTGGCAGACCAAGAAGATGGGGGACTAATTTCCTGGAAAATCATCTTGCCCAAGTCAGAATTCAGGCTCCTTTTAAGCTAAAAAGGAGACGGGGTGTGGTTGGTTGTGAAAACTTCTTGCTGGAGGCGTACTTTGTTCTTGCAGCCATCCACATGGGTCAGGCTATGGTGTCCCTGTAAACCTCCAACAAAACAAAGGCTATTCTCTATTTTGCAACTTGCCATCTCTGCATAAGTGCAGAAGTGCTAACATCCTTAAAGGTCAGAGCCCCGAGAATAGGCTTTCCTGTAGGTTTTAGGCTAAAGGCAACGTTGTTTTACAAAAGGTGCAGAGCCAGCAAGATTAAGCCTGGAAAACAGGGCACAGGGCTTCAGACTGAAGGAACAGATCCAATGTGGCGTCAGATTTGTTCTCTATTACAGTTCGAGTTAGGGGAAATTTTGTAGTAGAAAATCCCCTCAGTTGTTTTCCTTGCTTTGCCTGAGATCTTGTTTGTTGGCTTGTGGTCTCATGGTGTCTAAACCATATGTTCAGGTGAATATTATTAAAATCATATGCTGTGGAAAACGTATCTGTTCTGCTTCAAAAAATGACTGAAACATTTAGCTTTGTTTATTCCCATAGAATTTGGATTGAAACTATTCTCGACTTCTTCCTTCAAACCAGTTTTTTACTGGAGGGTTTAAACCCCAAACTAAAGAATTTTGGAGAAGACTCATGTAATTCATAAGAGCTTTACATCCGAATTTAAGACTGACCCATATTTATACTTTTAATCAATGAACACAATAAACTTTGTTAGTCGATCATTTATGGCGTTTTTAACTTTGTCCATGTAATCTTTTGGAAGTTGAGAGGCTTAGACACCTGATCTAACAAAACAGGTATCATTGCTTGACTCTGTGAATGAAAGAATCCCAGTACAGTTTCCCGCAAATATATTTTATTAAAAATAATAAAGAATTCTTGCTCTCTAATAAAGCAACAGACAGAAGCACATACTGATTGTTTAAAATAAATCAGACTATGGGTTAACTTATCTAAATAAGTCAAGATAGTATAGGGCAAAAAGTATGAACTTGAAGGAAAATACATATTGTGTAATTAATATCCTATTTTTAAGAAGCATATGATAAAAGAAAACCCAAATATTTAATCATTTATCTACAAAGGAGTTATATAAAGCCAACTTATTTTCATAAGTGTTACATAAACAAAAGGGCTATCTAAATCTACATTATTAAAGATTAAATTATACCAAATAGATCTCCAAGATTGATTGACTTTCATGATATTTATAATTTTTAAAAATATAACTTACATATAACATATCCAAGCAGCTCTTCAGTTATCCACAGTACCCTAGTCTACATTATTCTTACTGTACTTAAAACAAGTAATAGGCAAGGTTCAGGTCCTTGCTTTTGAACTGCCACTGGAATTCTGGATATTCCCTTAGGTTAAAGACCAAAAGCAAAGTAACTATTCTACTTTAAAGCAGTTGCTCAAAGACTTTAAGACATTCATTATCTATATCCAGTTACAGGAAAGAATTAAGATTTCTGAACTTTAAAAAAAAAAAGAAATCTACTGCTGAAAATGAAATTCTGTCATGTCTGCTGACCACAACTATAAAGGCTCTAAATTAGTGCTCCCTTTACTGTTTTCCTACCAGCATAGGCCATGATCAACGCTTTCACATTCCATTTATGCTAGATGAACGAATGCCTCTCCACATGCTCAATTCTGACAATTGAATGTGTGAAAGTCATCAATCACCTAGCTTGTTGGGAACACAAAGTTTCTTTTCAGTGGGGAAATACACGACATATATATATATATATATATGGGGAGGAACTAGCTCCAACTCGGTTTTACAGAGAAAACTGCATGAACTTCAAACTGGCACTAAGAAACATACTGAGAAATCATATTAAGTGTTTCTATGGCTCCTCAATCCCTTTATGCTACATTAACGAACGCATCTCCACATGCTCAAATCTGAGAGATGAATGTGCGTGTAATCGGTCAATGACATATCTAGTTGGGAACACACAGTTTCTTAAGAGTGTGGAACTAAACTACATATATATATATATATATATGGATAAGTAGTAGCTCCAACACGGTTTTACACTGAAAACTGCATGAAGTTCCAACCGGCACCAGGAAACATACTTAGAAATCACCGTAAGTGTTTCTAATGTGACAAAATCAATTTATGCTACATGAACGAACCCCTCTACACATGTTCAATTCTGAGAGTTGAAAGTGAGTGAAAGCCATCAATCAACTAGCTTGTTGGGAACACACAGTTTCTTTTCAATTGGAATCTACACTACACCTATATGGCAAGATAAAAGCACAAACCTGGTTTTACAGTGAAATCTGCATGAATTTCAAACCGGAACTAGGAAAAATAATGAGAAACTAGAGAAAGTTTATCTATTACAACACATTGCCATCATCCTAGATGAACGAAAGCCTCTCTCCATGCTCAGTTCAGAGATGATTGCATGCAAAACCCATCAATGCGTAAGCTTGTAGGGAACACAAAGATTCTTTTGAGGGGGAAATACACTACATAAATATATATGGGGAGGTAATATTTCCAAGTCGACTTTACAGTGAAAACTGCATGAAATTCAAACCGGCACTAGGAAAGAAACTGAGAAATCAGAGTAAAAGTTTCCCCTGAAACAAGTTCCCTTTGTGTTACATGAACAAAAGTCTCTCCACATGCTCAGGACTGAGAGATAAGTGTGTGTGAAAGCCGTCCTTCACTTAGCTTCTTGGAAACACAAAGTATCTTTTCAGGGGCAAACTACAATCCATACATATATATGGGGAGGCACTAGCTCCAAATCGGTTTTACAGTGAAAACTGCAGAGACTTCAAACTGGCACTAGGAAACAGACTGAGAAACCAGAGTAAAAGTTTCTCCTGCAACCCGTTCCATTTGTGCTAGTTGAACGAACTTCTACCCTCATGTTCAGATCTGAGAGAAAAGTGTGTGTCAAAGACGCTTTCAACTAGCTTGTTGGGAACACAAAGTTTCTTTTCAGTTGCAATCAACACTCCATAAATATATGGGGAGGTACTAGCTCCAAAACAGCAGGAACTTCAAAAAGGTACTAGGAAAAAGGCTGAGAAAGCAGAGTAAATCTTCTCCAGTAACCCGTTCTTTTTGTGCTAGATGAATGAAATTCTCTCGACATGCTCAGTTCTGAGAGATAACTGTGTGTGAAAGCCGTTCTTCACCTAGCTTGTTGGGAGCACAAAGTTCCTTTTCAGTTGAAAACTACACTCCATATTTATATATGGGTAGGTAGATGCTCCAAATTGGTTTTACAGTGAAAACTGCAGGAAATTCAAACTGGCACTAACAAAAAGTTTGAGAAACGACTGTAAAAGTTTTTTTAGAACTCGTTCTTTTTGTGCTAGTTGAACGAACGTCATTCCACATGCTCAGTTCTGAGAGATAATTGTGTATGAAAGCCGTCCTTCACGAAACTTTTTGGGAACAATTAGAAACTTTTCTGATGCAAACTGCAATCCATAAATATATATGGGGAGGTAGAAGCTCCAAATAGGTTAAACAGTGAAAAATGCAGGAACTTCAAACCGGCACTAGGAAACAGGCTGAGAAACCAGAGTAAAATTTTCTCCTGTAACCCATTCCTTTTGTGCTTGATAAACGAACGTCTCTCCACATGCTATGTTCTGAGAGATAAGTGTTTGTGAAACCCGTCCTACACCTACCTTGTTGGGAAAACAAAGTTCCCTTTCAGTTGCAAACTACCCTCCATACATATATATTGGGATGTACTAGCTCAAAATCGGTTTTACAGTGAAAATTGCAGGATCTTACAACCGGTACTAGGAAACAGGCTGAGAAATGAGAGTAAAAGTTTCTCCTGCAACCCATTCCCTTTGTGCTAGATAACGAAACTCTCTCCCATGTTCAGATCTGAGGGAAATTTTCTGTGAAAGCCGTCCTTCACATAGCTTGTTCGGAAAACAAAGTTCCTTTTAAGTTGCAATTTACAGTCCATACATATATGGGGAGGTAGCAGCTCCAACTAGGTTTAACAGTGATAACTGCAGAAAATTCAAACTGGCACTAGGAAACAGGCTGAGAAACCAGAGTAAAATTTTCCCCTGCAACCCGTTCCTTTTGTGCTAGATGAACGAACGTCTCTCCACATGCTCAGTTCTGAGAGATAAGTGTGTGTGAAAGCCGTCCTTGAAATAGCTTGTTAGGAACACAAAGTTTCTTTTCAGTTGTAAACTACACTCCATACATATATATGGGTTGGTACAAGCTAGAACATTGTTTTACAGAGAAGACTTCTGGAAATTCAACAGACACTAGGAAACAAATAGAGAATGCAGAGCAAAAGTTTCTCCTGCAGCCCGTTCCCTTTTTGCTAGATGAACGAACGTCTCTCCACCGGCTTAGTTCTGAGAGTGAATTGTGTGTGAAAGTCGTCCTTCACCTATCTTGTTCAGAACACAAATTTTCTTTTCAGTTGCAAAGTATAATCCATACATATATATTGGGGGTTACTAGCTCCAAATCGTTTTTACAGTGATAATTGCAGGAACTTCCAACCGGTACAAAGAAACCGGTTGAGGAAACAGAGTAAAAGTTTCTCCTGCAAACCGTTCACATTTTGCAAGATGAACAAACGACACTCCAAATTCTCAGTTCTGAGAGATTAGTGTGTTTGAATGCAGTCCTTCACCAAGGATGTTGGGAACACAAAGTTCATTTTCAGTTGCAAACTACACTCCATACATTTATATTGGGAAGTGCTAGCTTCAACACGGTTTTCCAGTGAAACCTGAATGTAATTCAAACCGGCACTAGGAAACAGACTGAGAATGCAGAGTAATACTTTCCCCTGCAACCAGATCCCTTTGTGCTAGATGAACGAACTTCTCTCCACATACTCAGTTCGGAGAGATAAGAGTTTTTGAAAGCCTTCTTCAATAAGATTTCTGAACACAAAGATCCTATTCAGTTGCAATCTACACTCCATACATATATGTGGAAATAGTAGCTCCAAATCGGTTTAACAGTGAAAACTGCAGGAAATTCAAACTGGCACTAGGAAACAGCCTGAGAAACCAGAGTAATATATTCTCCTGCACAAAGTTCCATTTGTGCTAGATGAAAGAACGTCTCTACACATGCTAAATTCTAAGAGATAGGTGTGTGTGAATGTCGTCCTTCATATAGCTTGTTAGGAAAAAACGTTTCTTTTCAGTTGCTAACAACACTCCTTTCAAATACATGGGGAGGTAAAATCTCCAACACGATTTCATAGTGAAAACTGCAGGAACTTCAAACCGACAATAGGAAATATTCTGAGAATGCAGAGTAATACTTTCCCCTGCAGCCCGATCCTTTTGTGCTATATGAACTCATGTCTCTCCACATGCTCAGTTCTGAGAGATAATTGTGTGTGAAAGCCGTACTTCACCTAGGTTGTTGGGAACACAAAGTTTCTTTTCAGTTGCAAACTCCACTCCATACATATATATGGGGAGGTACTAGCTCCAACTCCTTTTTACAGTGAAAACTGCAGGAACTTCCAACCGGCACTAGGAAACAGACTGAGAAACCAGAGTAAAAGTTTCTCCTGCAAACCGTTCCCTTGGTGCTAGATGAACGAACGTGTCTCCACATGCTCAGTTCTGAAAGATAAGTGTTTGTGAAAGCCTTATTCACCTAGCTTGTTTGGAACACAACGTTCATTTTCAGTTGCAATCTACACTCCATACATATATATGGGGAGGTAGTAGCTCCAACTCGGTTTACAGTGAATACTTAAGGAATTCCAAACACGAAATTAGAAACAGGATAGGAAACCAGAATAAATGTTTTCCTGCAAAATGTTCCATTAGTGCTAGATGAACGAACGTCTCTCCACTAGCTCAGTTCTGAGATATACATGTTTGTTAATGCCGTAGTTCACCTAGCTTCTTGGGAACACAATGTTTCTTTTCAGTTGCAAACTACCCTCCATACATATATATGGGGTGGTACTAGCTCCAACTCCGTTTTACATTTGAAACTGCAGGAACATTAAACAGGCACTAGGAAACATGCTAAGAAACGAGTGTAAAATTTCTCTTGCAACCCGTTCCAATTGTGCTAGTTGAAAGAACGTCACTCCACATGCTCAGTTCTGAGAGATAAGTGTGTGTGAAAGCCGTCCTTCACCTAGCTAGTTGGGGACACAAAGTTTCTTTCCTGTTGCAATCTACAATCCATACATATATGGGGAGTTAATAGCTCCAACTCGGTTTTCCATTGAAAACTACAGGAAATTCATACTGGCAATAGACAACAGGCTGAGAAACCAGAGAAACATATTCTCCAGCTCACAGATCCTTTTGTGCTAGAAGAACGAACGTGTCTCCAGGTGCTCAGTTCTCATAGATATATGTGTGTGAAATCAGTCGTACAACTAGCTTGTTGTGAAAAAAAAGTTCTTTTTCAGTTGCAATCTACACTCCATACATATATGGGGTGGTACTAGCTCCAACTCGGTTTAAGAGTGAAAACTGCAGGAAATTCAAACAGGAACTAGGAAACAGGCTTAGAAACCATTGTAAACATTTCTCATGCAACTCGTTCCCTTTGTGTGTAGATGAATGAAATTCTCTCCACATGCTCAGTTCTGAGAGATAATTATGTGCTAAAGCCGTACTTCACCTAGCTTCTTGGGAACACAAAATTTCTTTTCAGTTGCAATCTACACTCCATACATATATGGGGGGTATTAACTCCAACTTGGTTTAACAGTGAAAATTGCAGGAACTTCAAACCGGCACTAGGAAACAGACTGAGAAACCAGAGTAAAATTTTATTTTGCAACTCGTTCCATTTGTGCTATATGAACGCACATCTCTCCACATGCTCAGTTCTGAGAGATAAGATAGAGTGAAAGCCTTCCTTCAAATAGCTTGTTAGGAAACCAAAGTTTCTTTTCAGTTGTAAACAATACTCCATACATTTATAAGGTGTGGTACAAGATTGAACACTGTTTTACAGAGGAGACTTCAGGAACTTCAACGGACACTAGTAAACATACAGAGAATGCAGAGCAAAACTTTCTCCTGCAACCTGTTCCCTTTGTGCTAGATGAACGAAAGTCTCTCCACCGGCTCAGTTCTGAGAGAAAATTGTGTGTGAAAGCCGTCCTTCACCTAGCTTGTTCAGAACACAAAGTTTCTTTTCAGTTGCAAACTATATTCCATACATTTATATTGGGAGTTACTAGCTCCAAATCGTTTTTTCAGTGATAATTGCAGGAACTTCCATCCGGTACAAAGAAACAGTGTTAGAAATCAGAGAAATGTTTCTCCTGCAAAATGTTCACATTTTGCTAGATGAACGAACGACACTCCACATGCTCAGTTCTGAGAGATTAGTGTGTTTGAATGCTGTCCTTCACCAAGGATGTTGGGAACACAAAGTTCATTTTCAGTTGCAAACTACACTCCTTATATTTATATGGGGAGGTGCTAGCTCCAACACGGTTTTCCAGTGAAATCTGAATGTAATTCAAACTGGCACTAGGAAACAGACTGAGAATGCAGAGTAATAATTTCCCCTGCAGCCCGATCCCTTTGTGCTAGATGAACGAACTTCTCTCCACATACTCAGTTCAGACAGATAAGTGTTTTTGAAAGCCTTCTTCAATAAGTTTTTGGGAACACAAAGTTCCTTTTCAGTTGCAATCTACACTCCATACATATATGGGGAGATAGTAGCTCTAACTCAGTTTAATAGTGAAAACTGCAGGAAATTTAAACCGACACCAGGAAACAGGTACAGAAACCAGAGTAATATTTTCTCCTGCAACTCGTTCCTTTTGTGCTATATGAATGCATGTCTCTCCACATGCACAGTTCTGAGAGATAAGAGTGTTTGGAAGCCATTCTTCAAATAGCTTGTAGGAACAAAAAGTTTCTTTCAGTAGTAAACTACACTCCATACATATATATGGGGAGGTATAAGCTAGAACACGGTTTTACAGGGAAGTCTTCAATAACTTCAACCGACACTAGGAAACATGCTGAGAATGCAGAGTAAAAGTATACACAGCAGCCCGTTCCACTTGTGCTACATGAATGAAAGTCTCTCCACTTGCTCAGTTCTGAGAGAAAATTTTCTCTGAAAGCCGTCCGTAACCTAGCTTCTTGGAAACACAAAATTTCTTTTCAGTTGCTAACTACACTCCATACTTATATATATGGGGATGTACTAGCTCCAACTCGGTTTACAGTGAATACTGAAGGTTCTCCACACCCGAAATTGGAAACAGGCTAGGAAACCAGAATAAATGTTTCTCCTGCAACCCGTTCAATTAGTGCTAGATGAACGAACGTCTCTCCACTAGCTCAGTTCTGAGATATACATGTGTGTTAAAGCCTTTCTTCACATAGCATGTTGGGAACACAAAGAATCTTTTCAGTTGCAATCTACAATCCGTACATATATATGGATAGGTAATAGCACCAACTCTCTTGTATAGTGAAATCTACAGGATCTTCAAACTGGCACTAGGAAACATACTGAGAATCAAGAGTAAAATTTTCTCCTGCAACCTGTTCCCTTTGTGCTAGATGAATTAAATTCACTTCATATGCTCAGTTCTGAGGGATTCGTGAGTGTGAAAGCCGTTCTTCAACTAGCTTGTTTGGAAAGCAAAGTTATTTTTAATGGGAATCTACCCTCCATACATATATATGGGGTGGTACTAGCTCCAACTCGGTTTAAGAGTGAAAACTGCAGGAAATTCAAACAGGAACTAGGAAACAGTCTTAGAAACCATTGTAAAATTTTCTCCTGCAACTCATTCCCTTTGTGTGTAGATGAACGAAATTCTCTCCACATGCTCAGTTCTGAGAGATAATTATGTGCTAAAGCCGTACTTCACCTAGCTTCTTGGGAACACAAAGTTTCTTTTCAGGTGCAAACTAAACTCCATAAAATTATATGGGGAGGTACTAGCTCCAACTCGGTGTTACAGTGAAAATTTAAGGAACTTCAAACCCGAACTTGGAAATAGGCTGAGAAACCATAATTATAGTTACCCTGCAACCCATTCTTTTGTGCTAGATGAATGAATGACTCTCCATTTGCCCAGGTCTAAGAGATAAGTGTGTGTTAAAGCAATTCTTCACCTAGCATGTTTGGATCACAAAGATTCTTTTCAATTGCAATCTACATTCCTTACATATATATTGTTAGGTACTATCTCCAACTCTCTTTTATAGTGAAACCTGCAGGAACTTCAAACCGGTACTAAGAAACACACTGAGAAACCAGAGTAAATTTTGCCCCTGCAACTCGTTCCCCTTGTGCTAGATGAACGTACTTCTCTCCACATGCTCATTTCTGAGGGATAGGTGTGTGTGAAAGCCATTCTTCAACTAGCTTGTTTGGAACGCAAAGTAATTTTTAATGGCAAACTACCCTCCTTACATTTATATGGGGTGGTACAAGCTCCAACTCGGTTTTACAGTTGGAACTGCAGGAACATTAAACAGGCACTAGGAAACAGGCTGGGAAACCAGAGTAACATTTTCTCTTGCACACAGTTCCCTTTGTGCTAGAAGAATGAACGTGTCTCCAGTGGCTCAGTTCTCATAGATATGTGTGTGTGAAATCCGTCGTATATCTAGCTTGTTGGGAAAAAAAGGTCCTTTTCATTTGCAATCTACACTCCATAAATATATATTGGGTGGTACTAGCTCAAAACCTTTTTACAGTGAAAACTGCAAGAAATTCATACCGGCACTAGGAATCAGGCTGCGAAACCAGAGTAAAAGTTTCTCCTGCTACCCGTTCCATTTTTGTGCTAGATGAACGAACATCTCTCCAAATGCTCAGTTGTGAGAGATAAGTGTGTATGAAAGCCGTCCTTCACCTAGCTTCTTGGGAACACAAATTTCTTTTCAGTTGCAAAATACACTCCATACATATATATGGGAAGTAGACGCTTCAACTCGGTTTTACAGTGAAAAGTGCTGGAACTTCAAAAACGCACTAATAATCAGACTGAGACATGAGAGTAAAAGCTTCTCTTGAAACCCGTTTCCTTTGTGCTAGATGAACGATCGTCTCTCCACATGCTCAGATCTGAGAGATAAGTGTGTGTGAAAGCCATCCTTCACCTAGGTTCTAGGGAAAACAAAATTCCTTTACAGTTGAATATTACACTCCATATGTATATATGGTGAGGTACTAGCTGCAACTCTGTTTTACTGTGAAACCTGCAGGAACTTCAAACTGGCACTAACAAACAGGTTGAGATACGACTGTAAAAGATTCTCTTGCAACTCGTTCCTTTTGAGCTAGTTGCACGAACATAATTCCACATGCTCAGATCTGAGAGATAGTTGTGTGTGAAAGCCATTCTTCACCTAGATTGTTGGGAACAAAAAGTTCCTTTTCAGTTGCAATTTACATTCCATATATATATAGGGAGGTAATAGCTCCAATTCGGTTTTCCATTGAAAACTGAAGGTACATTAATCCAGCACTTGGAAACTGGCAGAGAAACCAGAGTAAATGTCTTCCTGTAACCCGTTATTTGTGCTAGATGAAAGAAAGTCTCTCTACATGCTCAGGTCTGAGAGATAATTGTGTGTGAAAGCCGTCATTCAACTAGCTATTCAGGCAAATAAATTTTCTTTTCAGTTGCCAAATACAATCCATACATATATATTGGTATTTATTATCTCCAAATCCGTTTTACAGTGAAAACTGCAGGAACTTCAAACTGGCACTAGGAAACAGGCTGAGAAGATAGATTAAAAATTTCTCCTGCCACCAATTCCATTTGTACTAGATGAACGAAAGTCTCTCCACATGCTCACCTCTGAGAGAAAATTTTGTGTGAAAGCCGCCATTCACCAAAATTTTGGGGCACACAAAGTCTCTTTTCATTTGCAATTTTCACTCCATATATATGTATGGTTATGTACAACTCCAACTCGGGTTTACAATGAAAATTTCAGGAACTTCAAACCAGCACTAGGAAACAGGCTGAGAAGCCAGAGTAAAAGTTTCTCCTGCAACACTTTCCATTTGTGGTAGATGAACAAAATTTCTCCACTTGCTCAGTACTGAGAGATAATTGTGTGTGAAATCCGTCCTTCACCTAGCTTGTTGGGAACACAAAGTTCCTTTTCAGTTGCATTCTACACTCCATACATATATGGGGAGTTAATAGCTCCAATTCAGTTTTCCTTTGAAAACTGAAGGAACATCAATACTGCACTTGGAAACTGGCTGAGGAACAAGAGTAAAATTCTTCCTGCAACCCGTTCCTTTGTGCTAGATGTATGAAAGTCTCTCCACATTCTCAGTTCTGAGAGATAATTGTGTGTGAAAGCAGTAATTAACCTAGCTTGTTTGGAACACATAGTTACTTTTAAGGTGCAAACTACAATCCATACATATATATTAGGAGGTACTAGCTCCAACTCGGGTTTACAATGTAAACTTCAGGAACTTCAAACCAGCACTAGGAAACAGGCTGAGAAAGCAGAGTAAAAGTTACTCCTGCAAAACGTTCACTTTGTGCTAGATGAACGAACGTCTCTCCACATGCTAAGTACTGAGAAATAAGAGTTTGTGAAAGCCGTACTTCACCTAGCTTGTTGGGAACACAAAGTTTTTCATTTGCAAACTACACTCCATATATTTACATGGGGAGGTACTAGCTCCATCTCAGTTTAACAGTGAAAATTGCAGGAAAATCAATGTGGCACTAGGAAACATGCTGAGAAAACAGAGTAAAAGATTCCCTTAAAAAATTTTCCTTTATTCTAGATGAATGAACGTCTCTCCACATGCTCAGAATAGAGAGATAATAGTGTGTTAAAGTCATCCTTCAAATACCTTCTTGGGAACACAAAGTTTCTTTACAATTGCAATCTACAATCCATAAATATATATGGGGAGGTACTAGCACCAACTCGGTTTTACTATGAAAACTGCATGAACTTCAATCCGACACTAGGAAAGATACTGAGAATGCAGAGGAAAAGTTTCTTCAGCAGCCCGATCCCTTTTTCTAGGTGAACGAAAGTCTCTCCACAAGATCAGTTCGGAGAAAAATTGTGTGTGAAAGCCTTCTTCACCTAGCTTGTTGGTAACACAAAGATAGTTTTAAGTTGCAATCTACACTCCATACATATATGGGGAGGTAATTGTTCCAACTCGGTTCTTCAGTGAAAACTGAAGGAACATCACCCCAGCTCTAGGAAACATTCTGAGAAACAAGAGTGAAATTCACCCTGCAAACCGTTCCTTTGTGCTAGATGAATGAAGTCTCTCCACATGCTCAGTTCTGGAGAAAATTGTGTGTGAAAGCCATCCTTCACCTTGCTTGTTGGGAAAACAAAATTCCTTTTTAGTTGCAATCTACACTCCATATATATATGGGGATGTAATAGCTCCAATTCTGTTTTCCATTGAAAACTGAAGGAACATTAATCCAGCACTTGGAAACTGGCTGAGAAACCAGAGTAAAAGTCTTCCTGCAAACCATTATTTTGGCTAGATGAACGAAAATCTCTCCACATGCTCAGGTCTGAGCTATAAGCGTATGTGAAACCCATCCTTCACCTAGCTTGCTGGGAACACTAATTTCCTTTCAGTTGCACTGTACACTTCATATATATATGGGAGTTAATAGCTCCAATTCAGTTTTCCATTGAAAACTGAAGGAAAATCAATCCTGCACTTGGAAACTGGCTGAGGAACAAGAGTAAAATTCTTCCTGCAACCCGTTCCTTTGTGCTAGACGAACAAAAGTCTCTCCATATTCTCAGTTCTGAGAGATAATTGTATGTTAAAGCCATCTTTAACATATCTGTTTCGGAAATCAAAATTTCTTTTCAGTTGCAAACTACTCTCCATACATATATATTTGAAAGTTATTATCTCCAACTCAGGTTTACAGTGAAAACTGCAGGAACTTCAATCAGGCACTAGGACACAGGATGAGAAACCAGAGTAAAAATTTCTCCTGCCAACAATTCCCTTTTTGCTAGATGAACGAAAGTCTCTACACATGCTCAGGTCTAAGAGATAATTGTGTGTGACAGCCGTCATTCACCTAGCTTTTTGGGCAATCAAAGTTACTTTTCAGTTGCAAATTTCACTCCATATATGTATATGGGTATGTACTAGATCCAACTCGGGTTTACAATGAAAATTGCAGAAACTTCAAACAGGCACTAGGAAACAGTCTGAGAACCCAGAATAAAAGTTTCCCCTGCAAACTTTTCCTTTTGTGCTGGATGAACGATCGTCTCTCCACTTGCTCACTTCTGCAAGATAAGTGTGTGTGAAAGCCGTCCTTCTCCTAGCTTCTTGGGAACTCAAAGTTTCTTTTTAGTTGCTATCTACACCCCTTATATATATATGGAGAGGTGCTAGCTCCATCTGGGTTTTTCAGTGAAAACTGTAGGAACATAAAAACTGGAACAAGGAAACTGGCTGAGAACCCAGAATAAAAGTTTCCCCTGCAAACTGTTCCTTTTGTGGTAGATGAACGAACGTCTCTCCACTTGCTGATTTCTGAGAGATAAGTGTGTTTGAAAGCTGTCCATCACCTAGCTTGTTTGGAACACAAAGTTCCTTTTCAGTTGCTATGTACACTCCATACATATATGTTTAGGTACTATATCCAACTCTCTTTAATTGTGAAATCTGCAGTAACTTGAAACCGGCACTAGAAAACAGAGTGAGAATCCTGAGTAAAATTTTCTCCTGCAACAAATTCCCTGTGTGCTAGATGAACGTAATTCTCTACACATGCTCAGTTCTGAGTGATAAGTGAGTGTGAAAGTAGTCCTTCACCTAGCTTCTTGGGAACACAAAGTTTCTTTCCAGAAGCTATTTACACTCCTTATATATATGGGAAGTAATAGCTCCAATTCAGTTTTCCATTGAATACTGAAGGAACATCAAACCACTACTTGGAAACTGGCAGAGAAACCAGAGTAAAATTCTTCTTGCAACACGTTCCTTTGTGCCAGATGAGCGGAAGTCTCCCCACATGCTCAGGTCTGAGAGATAATTGTGTGTGAAAGCTGTCATTCACCTAGCTTTTTGGGCAAACCAATTTTCTTTTAAGTAACAAATTACAATCCATAAATATATATATCGAAGTACTTTCTCCAACTCCGTTTTACAGTGAAAACTGCAGGAAAATCAAACCGGCACTAGGAAACAGGCTGAGAAGCCAGAGAAAATGTTTCTCCTGCAACACGTTCCATTTGTGCTAGATGAACGAACTTTTCAACAAATGCTCAGTTTGGATAGTTAAGTGTGTGTGAAAGCCTTCTTCACCTAGCTTGTTGGGAACACAAAGTTCCTTTTCAGTTGCAATCTACACTCCATATATATATGGGGAGGTATTAGCTCCAATTCAGTTTTCCATTGAAAACTGAAGGAACATCAATCCTGCACTTGGAAACTGGCTGAGAAACCAGAGTAAAATACTTTCTGCAACCCGTTCCTTTGTGCTAGATGAACGAAAGTCTCTCCACATGCTCACTTCTGCAAGATAAATGTTTGTGAAAGCCTTCTTCACCTAGCTTGTTGGGAACACAAAGTTCCTTTTCAGTTGCAAACTACACTCCATACATATATATGGGGAGGTACTAGCTCCAACTCGGTTTTACAGTGAAAACTGCAGGAACTTCAAACCGGCACTAGGAAACAGACTGAGATACCAGAGTAAAAGTTTCTCCTGCAACCAGTTCCCTTGGTGTTATATTAACGAACGTCTCTCCACATGCTCAGTTCTGAGAAATAAGTGTGTGTGAAAGCTCTCCTTCATCTAGCTTGTTGGGAACACAAAGTTTCTTTTCAGTTGCAAACTACACTCCATACATTTATATGGGTAGGTACTAGCTCCAACTAGTGTTTACAATGAAAACTGCAGGAACTTCAAACCGGCACTAGGAAACAGGCTGAGAAAGCAAAGAATAAGTTTCTCCTGCAACCCGTTCATTTTATGCTACATGAATGAACGCCTCTCCACATGCTCCGTTGTGAGAGATAAATGTGTTTAAGCCGTCCTTCACCTAGCTTTTTGGGAACACAAATTTCTTTTCAGTTGCAAAATACCCTCCATACATATATATGGGGAGGTACTTGCTTCAAATCTGTTTTACAGTGAAAAGTGCAGGAACTTCAATAAGGCAGTAGGTAGCAGACTGAGACACGAGAGTAAAAGCTTCTCTTCAAAACCATTTCCTTTGTGCTAGATGAACAAACGTCTCTCCATATGCTCAGTTCTAAGTGATAAGTTTTGTGAAAGCCATCCTTCACCGTGTTTGTTGGGAACACAAAGTTCCTTTTCAGTTGAAAACTACAATCCTTACGTAAATATGGAGTGGTACTAGCTCCAAATCTGTTTTATTGTGAAACATGCAGGAACTTCAAACTGGCACTAAAAAACAGGTTGAGAAATGACTGTAAAGTTTCACTTGCAACTCGTTCCTTTTGTGCTATTTAAACGATCATCAATCCACATGCTCACATCTGAGAGATAATTGTGTGTGAAAGCCATCCTTCAGCTTGCTTGTTGGGAATACAAAGTTCCTTTTCAGTTGCAAATTACAATCCATATATACATGGGGAGGTAATAGCTCCAATTCGGTTTTCCATTGAAAACTGAAGGAAGATCAATGCAGCACTTGGAGACTGGCTGAGAAACCAGAGTAAAATTCTTCCTGCAACCTGTTCTTTAGGCTAGATGAACGAAAGTGTCTCCACATGCTCAGTCCTGAGAGATATTTGGGTGTGAAAGCCGTTCTTCACCTAGCTTCTTGGGAACACAAATATTCTTTTCACTTTGAATCTACACACCTTATATATAAATGGAGAGCTGCTAGCTCCATCTCGGTTTTACAATGAGAACTGCAGGAACTTCAAACCAGAACACGGAAACTGGCTGAGAACCCAGAATAAAAGATTACCCTGCAAACTGTTCCTTTTGTGCTGGATGAACAAACGTCTCTCCACATGCTCACTTCTGCAAGATAAATGTGTGTGAAAGCCGTCCTTCACCTAGCTTGTTGGGAACACAAAATTCCTATTCAGTTGCTATATACACTCCATACATATATATGGGGAGTTTCAAGCTCTACCTCTCTTTTACAGTGAAAAATGCAGGAACTTCATTATTGCACTAGGAAGCAGCCTGAGACACGAGAGTAAAAGCTTCTCTTGAAACCCGTTTCTTTGTGCTAGTTGAACATACGTCTCTCCACATGCCCAGTTCTAAGATATAAGTGTTTGTGAAAGCCATCCTTCACCATGTTTGTTGGGAACAGAAAGATCCTTTTCAGTATAAAATTACACTCCATATGTATATATGGTGTGGTACTAGCTCCAAGTCTGTTTTACTGTGAAACCTGCAGGAACTTCAAACTGGCACTAACAAACAGGTTGAGTAATGAGTGCAAAAGTTTCTCTTGCAACTCGTTCATTTTGTGCTAGTTGAAAGATCATCAATCCACATGTTCATATCTTAGAGATATTTGTGTGAGAAAGCCGTCCTTCACCTTGCTTGCTGGGAACAAAATGTTCCTTTTCAGTTGCAATCTACAATCCATATATACATGGGGAGCTAATAGCTCCAATTCGGTTTTCCATTGAAAACTGAAGGAACATCAATGCAGCACTTGGAGACTGGCTGAGAAACCAGAGTAAAATTCTTCCTGCAACCCATTCCATTGTGCTAGATGAATGAAAGTCTCTCCACATCCTCAGTTCTAAGAGATAATTGTGTGTGAAGCAGTAATTCACATAGTTCTTTGTAACACAAATTTACTTTTTAGTTGCAATCTACACTCCATACATATACATTAGGAGATACAAGCTCCAACTAGGTTTTACAGTGAAAATTGCAGGAAATTCCAAATGTAACTAGGAATCAGGCTGAGAAAGCAGAGTAAAAGTTACTCCTGCAACCCGTTCATTTTGTGCTAGATGAACGAAAGTCTATCCACATGCTAATTTCTGATTTTAAATTGTCTTTGAAAGCCGTACTTCACCTATCTTCTTGGGAACACAAAGTTTCTTTTCAGTTGCTAACTACAATCCATACATATATATGGGGATGTACTAATCCAACTCGGTTTACAGTGAAAACTGAAGGAACTTACCACCCGAAATAGGAATCAGGCTGAGAAACCAGTATAAATTTTTCTATTGCAAACCGTTCCTTTTGTGCTAGACGAATGAAAGTCCCTCCACTTGCTCAGTTCTGAGACTTAAGTATGTGTGGAAGCCATCCTTCAACTAGCTTGTTGGGAACACAAAGTTTCTTTTCAGAAGCAAACTACACTCCATACATATATATGGGGAGTAACTACCTCCACCTCTCTTTTATAGTGAAAACTGCAGGAACTTAAAACTGGCACTAGGAAACAGACTGAGAAACCAGAGTAAAATTTTCTCATGCAAACAGTTCCATTTTTACTAGATGAACGTACTTCTCTCCACATGCTCAGTTCTGAGGAATAATTTTGTGTGAAAGCCGTCCTTCACCAAGCATATTGGGAATACAAAGTTTCTTTCAGTTGCTATCTACACTCCATACATATATGGGGAGGCACTAGCTCCAACTCAGCTTAAAAGAGAAAAAGGCAGGAACGTCAAACTGGCACTTAGAAACAGGTTGAGAAACGACTGTAAAAGTTTCTCCTGATAATCGTTCACATTGTGCTAGTTGAAAGAACGTCACTCCACCTGCTCAGTCCTGAGAGATAAGTGTTTGTGAAAGCCGTCCTTCAAATAGCTTGTTGGGAACACATAGTTACTTTTCAGTTGCATTCTACACTCCATATATTTATAGGGAGGTGATAGCTCCAACTTGGTTTTCCAGTGAAAACTGCAGGAAATTCAAACCGGCACTAGGAACCAGGCAGAGAAACCAGAGAAATACTTTCTCCTGCAAACCGTTCCCTCTGTGTTAGATGAACGAACGTCTCTCCACATCTCAGTTCTGAGAGATAATTGTGTCTGAAAGCCATCATTCACCTAGCTTGTTGGGAACTCATTGTTTCTTTTCAGTTGCAAACTACAATCCATGCATATATATTTGGAGGTACAAGCTCCAACTTGTTTTAAAAGTGAAAATTACAAGAACATCCACCCAGCACTAGGAAACAGGCAGAGAAAGCAGAGTAAAAGTTTATCCTGCAAACCGTTCACTTTGTGCTAGAGGAATTAAAGTCTCCCCACATGCTAATTTCTGAGATATGTGTGTGTGAAAGCCGCCTTCCACTAGATTGTTGGGAACACATAGCTCCTTTACACTGAAAACTACAATCCATACATATATATGGCCAGGTACTAGTTCCAACTCGGTTTATACTATGAAAACTACAGGAACTTCAAACAGGCACTATGAAACAGACTGAGGAACGAGAGTAAAAGCTGATCCTGCAGCACATTCCCATTGTGCTAGATGAAAAATAGTCTCTCCACATGCTCAGCTTTGAGACATAAGCTGTGTGTGAAAGCCGTCTTACACATAGCTTGTTTGGAACACAAGGTTTCTTTACAATTGCAATCTACAATCCATAAATTTATAGGGAGATACTATCTCCAACTTGGTTTTCCAATGAAAACTGCAGGAACTTCAAAACGGCACAAGGAAACAGACTGAGAATCCAGAGTAAAATTTGCTCCTGCAGCCTGTACCTTTTCCGCTAGATGAACGAAAGTCTCTCCACATACTCAGTTCTCAGAGAAAATTGTGTGTGAAAGCCGTCCTTCACCTAGCTTGTTTGGAACTCAATGTTTCTTAACAATTGCAAAGAATCTTCCTTAAATATATATGTGGCTCTACTAGCTGCAACTCGACTTTATAGTGAAATCTGCAGGAACTCAAACTGGCACTATGAAACTGTCTGAGAAAACAGAGTAAAAATTTCTCCTACAGCCCATACCATTTGTGCTACATGAACGAACGTCTCTCCACATGATCAGTCCTGAGAGATAATTGTGTGTTAATGCCGTACTTCACCGAGCTTGTTTCTAACACAAAGTTTCTTTTCAGTTGCAAATTTCACCACATACCTATATATTGGTAGTTACAAGCTCCAAGAAAATTTTACAGTGAAAATTGCCGGAACATACAAACGGAACTAGGAAACAGATTGAGAATCCTGTGTAATAGTATCCCCTTCAGCCTTTTCCCTTTCCACTAGATGAACGAACGTCTCTTCACATGCTAAGTTCTGAGAGATAATTGTGTTTGAAAGCTGTCATTCACATACGTTGTTCGGAAAACAAAGTTTCTTTTCATTTGCAAACTACAATCCATACATATATTTTAGGGGCAAAGAGCTCCATCTCGTTTTTACAGTGAAAATTGCAGGAAATTCAAACAGGCACTTAGAAACAGGCTGAGAAACGAGTGTAAAACTTTTTTCCTGCTAATTGTTCCCTTTTTGCTAGTTGAACGAATGTCTCTCAACATGCTCAGTTCTGAGGGATAATTTTGTGTGAAAGCCGTCCTTCACCTAGCTTATTGAGAACACAAAGTTTCTTTCAGTTGCTATCTACACTCCGTACATATATGGGGAGGCACTAGCTCCAACTCAGCTTAACAGTCAAAACGGCAGGAACGTCAAACTGGCACTTAGAAAGAGGTTGAGAAACGACTGTAAAAGTTTCTCCTGATAATCGTTCACATTGTGCTAGTTGAAAGAACGTCACTATACCTGCTCAGTCCTGAGAGATAAGTGTTTGTGAAAGCCGTCCTTCAAATAGCTTGTTGGGAACACATAGTTACATTTCAGTTGCATTCTACACTCCATACATTTATAGGGAGGTGATAGCTCCAACTTGGTTTTCCAGTGAAAACTGCAGGAAATTCAAACCGGCACTAGGAACCAGGCAGAGAAACCAGAGAAATATTTTCTCCTGCAAAACGTTCCCTTTGTGTTAGATGAATGAACGTCTCTCCACATCTCAGTTCGGAGAGATAAGTGTTTGTGAAAGCCGTCCTTCAAATAGCTTGTTGGGAACACATAGTTACATTTCAGTTGCATTCTACACTCCATATATTTATAGGGAGGTGATAGCTCCAACTTGGTTTTCCAGTGAAAACTGCAGGAAATTCTAACCGGCACTAGGAACCAGGCAGAGAAACCAGAGAAATATTTTCTCCTGCAAAACGTTCCCTTTGTGTTAGATGAATGAACGTCTCTCCACATCTCAGTTCGGAGAGATAATTGTGTGTGAAAGCCGTCCTTCACCTAGCTTGTTGGGAACACATTGTTTCCTTTCAGTTGCAAACTACAATCCATGCATATATATTTGGAGGTACAAGCTCCAAGTCGTTTTAAAAGTGAAAATTACAGGAACATCCAACCGGCACTAGGAAACAGGCAGAGAAAGCAGAGTAAAAGTTTATCCTGCAAACCGTTCACTTTGTGCTAGATGAATGAAAATCTCCCCTCATGATCAGCCTTGAGAGATAATTGTGTGTGAATGCCGTACTTCATCGAGCTTGTTTCTAACACAAAGTTTCTTTTCAGTTGCAAACTTCACCACATACATATATATTGGTAGTTACAAGCTCCAACAAGGTTTTACAGTGAAAATTGCAGGAACATCCAACCAGAAATAGGAAACAACCTGAGAATCCAGAGTAAAAGTTTCCCCTTCAGCCTTTTCCCTTTCCACTAGATGAACGAATGTCTCTTCACATGCTTATTTCTGAGAGATAATTGGGTTTGAAAGCCGTCCTTCACCTACCTTGTTCGGAAAACATAGTTTCTTTACAGTTGCAAACTACTAATCCATACATATATATTAGGGGGTAATAGCTCCATCTCGTTTTTACAGTGAAAATTGCAGGAAATTCAAACAGGCACTTAGAAACAGGCTAAGAAACGAGTGTAAAACTTTTTCCAGCTGATCGTTCCATTTTTGCTAGTTGAAGAAAAGTCACTCCACATGCTCCATTCTGAGAGATAAGTGTGTGTGAATGCTGTCTTTCACGTAGCTTTTTGGGAACACAAAGATCCTTTTCAGTTGCAAACTACACCCAATATTTATATATGGGGAGGTACAAGCTGGAAAACGGTTGTAGAGTGAAAACTGCAGGAACATTAGACCAACACTAGGAAACAGACTGAGAATCCAGAGAAAAATTTTATCCTGTAGCCCTTTCCCTTTGTGCTAGATGAACGAACGTCTCTCCACATGCTCCGTTCTGGGAGATATTTGTGAAATAAGGCCTTTCTTCACATAGCGTGTTGGGAACACAAAGTTTCTTTTCAGTTGAAAACTACACTCCATACATATATATGTAGTTAAACTAGCTCCAAATCGATTTTACAGTGAAATCTGCAGGAAGTTCATATTGGCAGTTTGAAAATGTCCGTGAAACCAGAGTAAAAGTTTCACCAACAGCCCGTTCCCTCTGTGCTAAATGAACGATCGTCTCTCCACATGCTCAGTTCTGAGAGATAAGTGTGTGTGAAAGCCGTCTTACACATAGCTTGTTTGGAACACAAGGTTTCTTTACAATTGCAATCTACAATCCATAAATTTATAGGGAGGTACTATCTCCAACGTGGTTTTCCAATGAAAACTGCAGGAACTTCAAAACGGCACAAGGAAACAGACTGAGAATCCAGAGAAAATTTGCTCCTACAGCCTGTACCCTTTCCGCTAGATGAACGAAAGTCTCTCCACATGCTCAGTTCTCAGTGTTAATTGTGTGTGAAAGCCGTCATTCACCTAGCTAGTTTGGAACTCAATGTTTCTTATCAATTGCAAAGAAACTTCCTTAAATATATATGTGGCTCTACTAGCTGCAACTCGACTTTATAGTGAAATCTGCAGGAACTCAAATCGGCACTATGAAACTGTCTGGGAATACAGAGTAAAAATTTCTCCTACAGCCCATTCCATTTGTGCTAGATGAACGAACGTCTCTCCACATGATCAGTCCTGAGAGATAATTGTGTGTTAATGCCGTACTTCACCGAGCTTGTTTCTAACACAAAGTTTCTTTTCAGTTGCAAATTTCACCACATACCTATATATTGGAAGTTACAAGCTCCAACAAATTTTACAGTGAAAATTGCCGGAACATACAACCGGAACTAGGAAACAGATTGAGAATCCTGTGTAATAGTATCCCCTTCAGCCTTTTCCCTTTCCACTAGATGAACGAACGTCTCTTCACATGCTAAGTTCTGAGAGATAATTGGGTTTGAAAGCTGTTTCAAACATACGTTGTTCGGAAAACAAAGTTTCTTTTCATTTGCAAACTACAATCCGTAAATATATTTTAGGGGCTAAGAGCTCCATCTAGTTTTTACAGTGAAAATTGCAGGAAATTCAAACAGGCACTTAGAAACAGGCTGAGAAACGAGTGTAAAACTTTTTCCTGTTAATTGTTCCCTTTTTGCTAGCTGAACGAATGTCTCTCTACATGCTCAGTTCTGAGGGATAATTTTGTGTGAAAGCCGTCCTTCACCTAGCTTATTGAGAAAACAAAGTTTCTTTCAGTTGCTATCTACACTCCGTACACATATGGGGAGGCACTAGCTCCAACTCAGCTTAACAGTCAAAACGGCAGGAACGTCAAACTGGCACTTAGAAAGAGGTTGAGAAACGACTGTAAAAGTTTCTCCTGATAATCGTTCACATTGTGCTAGTTGAAAGAACGTCACTATACCTGCTCAGTCCTGAGAGATAAGTGTTTGTGAAAGCCGTCCTTCAAATAGCTTGTTGGGAACACATAGTTACATTTCAGTTGCATTCTACACTCCATACATTTATAGGGAGGTGATAGCTCCAACTTGGTTTTCCAGTGAAAACTGCAGGAAATTCAAACCGGCACTAGGAACCAGGCAGAGAAACCAGAGAAATATTTTCTCCTGCAAAACGTTCCCTTTGTGTTAGATGAATGAACGTCTCTCCACATCTCAGTTCGGAGAGATAAGTGTTTGTGAAAGCCGTCCTTCAAATAGCTTGTTGGGAACACATAGTTACATTTCAGTTGCATTCTACACTCCATATATTTATAGGGAGGTGATAGCTCCAACTTGGTTTTCCAGTGAAAACTGCAGGAAATTCAAACCGGCACTAGGAACCAGGCAGAGAATCCAGAGAAATATTTTCTCCTGCAAAACGTTCCCTTTGTGTTAGATGAATGAACGTCTCTCCACATCTCAGTTCGGAGAGATAATTGTGTGTGAAAGCCGTCCTTCACCTAGCTTGTTGGGAACACATTGTTTCCTTTCAGTTGCAAACTACAATCCATGCATATATATTTGGAGGTACAAGCTCCAAGTCGTTTTAAAAGTGAAAATTACAGGAACATCCAACCGGCACTAGGAAACAGGCAGAGAAAGCAGAGTAAAAGTTTATCCTGCAAACCGTTCACTTTGTGCTAGATGAATGAAAATCTCCTCTCATGATCAGTCTTGAGAGATAATTGTGTGTGAATGCCGTACTTCATCGAGCTTGTTTCTAACACAAAGTTTCTTTTCAGTTGCAAACTTCACCACATACATATATATTGGTAGTTACAAGCTCCAACAAGGTTTTACAGTGAAAATTGCAGGAACATCCAACCAGAACTAGGAAACAGCCTGAGAATCCAGAGTAAAAGTTTCCCCTTCAGCCTTTTCCCTTTCCACTAGATGAACGAATGTCTCTTCACATGCTTATTTCTGAGAGATAATTGGGTTTGAAAGCCGTCCTTCACCTACCTTGTTCGGAAAACATAGTTTCTTTACAGTTGCAAACTACTAATCCATACATATATATTAGGGGGTAATAGCTCCATCTCGTTTTTACAGTGAAAATTGCAGGAAATTCAAACAGGCACTTAGAAACAGGCTGAGAAACGAGTGTAAAACTTTTTCCTGCTAATCGTTCCATTTTTGCTAGTTGAAGAAAAGTCACTCCACATGCTCCATTCTGAGAGATAAGTGTGTGTGAATGCTGTCTTTCACGTAGCTTTTTGGGAACACAAAGATCCTTTTCAGTTGCAAACTACAACCAATATTTATATATGGGGAGGTACAAGCTGGAAAACGGTTGTAGAGTGAAAACTGCAGGAACATCAGACCAACACTAGGAAACAGACTGAGAATCCAGAGAAAAATTTTATCCTGTAGCCCGTTCCCTTTGTGCTAGATGAACGAAAGACTCTCCACATGCTCCGTTCTGGGAGATATTTGTGAAATAATGCGTTCCTTCACATAGCGTGTTGGGAACACAAAGTTTCTTTTAAGTTGAAAACTACACTCCATACATATATATGTAGTTAAACTAGCTCCAAATCGATTTTACAGTGAAATCTGCAGGAAGACCATATTGGCACTTTGAAAATGTCCGTGAAACCAGAGTAAAAGTTTCACCAACAGCCCGTTCCCTCTGTGCTAAATGAACGATCGTCTCTCCACATGCTCAGTTCTGAGAGATAAGTGTGTGTGAAAGCCGTCTTACACATAGCTTGTTTGGAACACAAGGTTTCTTTACAATTGCAATCTACAATCCATAATTTTATAGGGAGGTACTATCTCCAACGTGGTTTTCCAATGAAAACTGCAGGAACTTCAAAACGGCACAAGGAAACAGACTGAGAATCCAGAGTAAAATTTGCTCCTGCAGCCTGTACCCTTTCTGCTAGATGAACGAAAGTCTTTCCACATGCTCCATTCTGAGAGATAATTGTGTGTGAATGCTGTCTTTCACGTAGCTTTTTGGTAACACAAAGATTCTTTTCAGTTGCAAACTAAACCGAGTACTTATATATGGGGAGGTACAAGCTGGAAAACGGTTGTAGAGTGAAAACTGCAGGAACATAAGACCAACAGTAGGAAACAGACTGAGAATCCAGAGAAAAATTTTATCCTGTAGCCCGTTCCCTTTGTGCTAGATGAACGAACGTCTCTCCGCATGCTCCGTTCTGGGAGATATTTGTGAAATAAGGCCTTTCTTCACATAGCGTTTTGGGAACACAAAGTTTCTTTTCAGTTGAAAACTACACTCCATACATATATATGTAGTTAAACTAGCTCCAAATCGATTTTACAGTGAAATCTGCAGGAAGTTCATATTGGCACTTTGAAAATGTCCGTGAAACCTGAGTAAAAGTTTCACCAACAGCCCGTTCCATCTGTGCTAAATGAACGATCGTCTCTCCACATGCTCAGTTCTGAGAGATAAGAGTGTGTGAAAGCCTTCTTACACATAGCTTGTTTGGAACACAAGGTTTCTTTAAAATTGCAATCTACAATCCATACATTTATAGGGAGGTACTATCTCCAACTTGGTTTTCCAATGAAAACTGCAGGAACTTCAAAACGGCACAAGGAAACAGAATGAGAATCCAGAGTAAAATTTGCTCCTGCAGCCTGTACCCTTTCCGCTAGATGAACGAAAGTCTCTCCACATGCTCAGTTCTCAGAGTTAATTGTGTGTGAAAGCCGTCATTCACCTAGATAGTTTGGAACTCAATGTTTCTTATCAATTGCAAAGAAACTTCCTTAAATATATATGTGGCTCTACTAGCTGCAACTCGACTTTATAGTGAAATCTGCAGGAACTCAAATCGGCACTATGAAACTGTCTGGGAATACAGAGTAAAAATTTCTCCTACAGCCCATTCCATTTGTGCTAGATGAACGAACGTCTCTCCACATGATCAGTCCTGAGAGATAATTGTGTGTTAATGCCGTACTTCACCGAGCTTGTTTCTAACACAAAGTTTCTTTTCAGTTGCAAATTTCACCACATACCTATATATTAGTAGTTACAAGCTCCAACAAGATTTTACATTGAAAATTGCCGGAACATACAAACGGAACTAGGAAACAGATTGAGAATCCTGTGTAATAGTATCCCCTTCAGCCTTTTCCCTTTCCACTAGATGAACGAACGTCTCTTCACATGCTAAGTTCTGAGAGATAATAGAGTTTGAAAGCTGTCATTCACATACGTTGTTCGGAAAACAAAGTTTCTTTTCTTTTGCAAACTACAATCCGTACATATATATTAGGGGCTAAGAGCTCCATCTCGTTTTTACAGTGAAAATTGCAGGAAATTCAAACAGGCACTTAGAAACAGGCTGAAAAACGAGTGTAAAACTTTTTCCTGTTAATTGTTCCCTTTTTGCTAGTTGAACGAATGTCTCTCTACATGCTCAGTTCTGAGGGATAATTTTGTGTGAAAGCCGTCCTTCACCTAGCTTATTGAGAAAACAAAGTTTCTTTCAGTTGCTATCTACACTCCGTACACATATGGGGAGGCACTAGCTCCAACTCAGCTTAACAGTCAAAACGGCAGGAACGTCAAACTGGCACTTAGAAAGAGGTTGAGAAACGACTGTAAAAGTTTCTCCTGATAATCGTTCACATTTTGCTAGTTGAAAGAACGTCACTATACCTGCTCAGTCCTGAGAGATAAGTGTTTGTGAAAGCCGTCCTTCAAATAGCTTGTTGGGAACACATAGTTACATTTCAGTTGCATTCTACACTCCATACATTTATAGGGAGGTGATAGCTCCAACTTGGTTTTCCAGTGAAAACTGCAGGAAATTCAAACCGGCACTAGGAACCAGGCAGAGAAACCAGAAAAATATTTTCTCCTGCAAACCATTCCCTTTGTGTTAGATGAATGAACGTCTCTCCACATCTCAGTTCGGAGAGATAATTGTGTGTGAAAGCCGTCCTTCACCTAGCTTGTTGGGAACACATTGTTTCCTTTCATTTGCAAACTACAATCCATGCATATATATTTGGAGGTACAAGCTCCAAGTCGTTTTAAAAGTGAAAATTACAGGAACATCCAACCGGCACTAGGAAACAGGCAGAGAAAGCAGAGTAAAAGTTTATCCTGCAAACCGTTCACTTTGTGCTAGATGAATGAAAATCTCCCGTCATGATCAGTCTTGAGAGATAATTGTGTGTGAATGCCGTACTTCATCGAGCTTGTTTCTAACACAAAGTTTCTTTTCAGTTGCAAACTTCACCACATACATATATATTGGTAGTTACTAGCTCCAACAAGGTTTTACAGTGAAAATTGCAGGAACATCCAACCAGAACTAGGAAACAGCCTGAGAATCCAGAGTAAAAGTTTCCCCTTCAGCCTTTTCCCTTTCCACTAGATGAACGAATGTCTCTTCACATGCTTATTTCTGAGAGATAATTGGGTTTGAAAGCCGTCCTTCACCTACCTTGTTCGGAAAACATAGTTTCTTTACAGTTGCAAACTACTAATCCATACATATATATTAAGGGGTAATAGCTCCATCTCGTTTTTACAGTGAAAATTGCAGGAAATTCAAACAGGCACTTAGAAACAGGCTGAGAAACGAGTGTAAAACTTTTTCCTGCTAATCGTTCCATTTTTGCTAGTTGAAGAAAAGTCACTCCACATGCTCCATTCTGAGAGATAAGTGTGTGTGAATGCTGTCTTTCACTTAGCTTTTTGGGAACACAAAGATTCTTTTCATTTGCAAACTACACCCAATACTTATATATGGGGAGGTACAAGCTGGAAAACGTTTGTAGAGTGAAATCTGCAGGAACATCAGACCAACACTAGGAAACAGACTGAGAATCCAGAGAAAAATTTTATCCTGTAGCCCGTTACCTTTGTGCTAGATGAAAGAAAGTCTCTCCACATGATCCGTTCTGGGAGATATTTGTGAAATAAGGCCTTTCTTCACATAGCTTGTTGGGAACACAAATTTTCTTTTCAGTTGAAAACTACACTCCATACATATATATGTAGTTAAACTAGCTCCAAATCGATTTTACAGTGAAACCTGCAGGAAGTTCATATTGGCACTTTGAAAATGTCCATGAAACCAGAGTAAAAGTTTCACCAACAGCCCGTTCCATCTGTGCTAAATGAACGATCGTCTCTCCACATGCTCAGTTCTGAGAGATAAGTGTGTGTGAAAGCCGTCATACACATAGCTTGTTTGGAACACAAAGTTTCTTTACAATTGCAATCTACAATCCATACATTAATAGGGAGGAACTATCTCCAACGTGGTTTTCCAATGAAAACTGCAGGAACTTCAAAACGGCACAAGGAAACAGACTGAGAATCCAGAGTAAAATTTGCTCCTGCAGCCTGTACCCTTTCCGCTAGATGAACGAAAGTCTCCCCACATGCTCAGTTCTCAGAGTTATTTGTGTGTGAAAGCCGTCTTTCATCTAGCTAGTTTGGAACTCAATGTTTCTTATCAATTGCAAGGAAACTTCCTTAAATATATATGTGGCTCTACTAGCTGCAACTCGACTTTATAGTGAAATCTGCAGGAACTCAAACCGGCACTATGAAACTGTATGGGAAACAGAGTAAAAATTTCTCCTACAGCCCATTCCATTTGTGCTAGATGAACGAACTTCTCTCCACATGATCAGTCCTGAGAGATAATTGTGTGTTAATGCCGTACTTCACCGAGCTTGTTTCTAACACAAAGTTTCTTTTCAGTTGCAAATTTCACCACATACATATATATTGGTAGTTACAAGCTCCAAGAAGATTTTACAGTGAAAATTGCCGGAACATACAACCGGAACTAGGAAACAGATTGAGAATCCTGTGTAATAGTATCCCCTTCAGCCTTTTCCCTTTCCACTAGATGAACGAACGTCTCTTCACATGCTAAGTTCTGAGAGATAATTGTGTTTGAAAACTGTTTCAAACAAACGTTGTTTGGAAAACAAAGTTCCTTTTCATTTGCAAACTACAATCCGTACATATATATTAGGGGCTAAGTGCTCCATCTCGTTTTTACAGTGAAAATTGCAGGAAATTCAAACAGGCACTTAGAAACAGGCTGAGAAACGAGTGTAAAACTTTTTCCTTTTAATTGTTCCCTTTTTGCTAGTTGAACGAATGTCTCTCAACATGCTCAGTTCTGAGGGATAATTTTGTGTGAAAGCCGTCCTTCACCTAGCTTATTGAGAACACAAAGTTTCTTTCAGTTGCTATCTACACTCCGTACATATATGGGGAGGCACTAGCTCCAACTCAGCTTAACACACAAAATGGCAGGAACGTCAAACTGGCACTTAGAAACAGGTTGAGAAACGACTGTAAAAGTTTCTCCTGATAATCGTTCACATTGTGCTAGTTGAAAGAACGTCACTATACCTGCTCAGTCCTGAGAGATAAGTGTTTGTGAAAGCCGTCCTTCAAATAGCTTGTTGGGAACACATAGTTACATTTCAGTTGCATTCTACACTCCATACATTTATAGGGAGGTGATAGCTCCAACTTGGTTTTCCAGTGAAAACTGCAGGAAATTCAAACCGGCACTAGGAACCAGGCAGAGAATCCAGAGAAATATTTTCTCCTGCAAAACGTTCCCTTTGTGTTAGATGAATGAACGTCTCTCCACATCTCAGTTCGGAGAGATAATTGTGTGTGAAAGCCGTCCTTCACCTAGCTTGTTGGGAACACATTGTTTCCTTTCAGTTGCAAACTACAATCCATGCATATATATTTGGAGGTACAAGCTCCAAGTCGTTTTAAAAGTGAAAATTATAGGAACATCCAACCGGCACTAGGAAACAGGCAGAGAAAGCAGAGTAAAAGTTTATCCTGCAAACCTTTCACTTTGTGCTAGATGAATGAAAATCTCCCCTCATGATCAGTCTTGAGAGATAATTGTGTGTGAATGCCGTACTTCATCGAGCTTGTTTCTAACACAAAGTTTCTTTTCAGTTGCAAACTTCACCACATACATATATATTGGTAGTTACTAGCTCCAACAAGGTTTTACAGTGAAAATTGCAGGAACATCCAACCAGAACTAGGAAACAGCCTGAGAATCCAGAGTAAAATTTTCCCCTTCAGCCTTTTCCCTTTCCACTAGATGAACGAATGTCTCTTCACATGCTTATTTCTGAGAGATAATTGGGTTTGAAAGCCGTCCTTCACCTACCTTGTTCGGAAAACATAGTTTCTTTACAGTTGCAAACTACTAATCCATACATATATATTAAGGGGTAATAGCTCCATCTCGTTTTTACAGTGAAAATTGCAGGAAATTCAAACAGGCACTTAGAAACAGGCTGAGAAACGAGTGTAAAACTTTTTCCTGCTAATCGTTCCATTTTTGCTAGTTGAAGAAAAGTCACTCCACATGCTCCATTCTGAGAGATAAGTGTGTGTGAATGCTGTCTTTCACGTAGCTTTTTGGGAACACAAAGATCCTTTTCAGTTGCAAACTACAACCAATATTTATATATGGGGAGGTACAAGCTGGAAAACGGTTGTAGAGTGAAAACTGCAGGAACATCAGACCAACACTAGGAAACAGACTGAGAATCCAGAGAAAAATTTTATCCTGTAGCCCGTTCCCTTTGTGCTAGATGAACGAAAGACTCTCCACATGCTCCGTTCTGGGAGATATTTGTGAAATAATGCGTTCCTTCACATAGCGTGTTGGGAACACAACGTTTCTTTTAAGTTGAAAACTACACTCCATACATATATATGTAGTTAAACTAGCTCCAAATCGATTTTACAGTGAAATCTGCAGGAAGACCATATTGGCAATTTGAAAATGTCCGTGAAACCAGAGTAAAAGTTTCACCAACAGCCCGTTCCCTCTGTGCTAAATGAACGATCGTCTCTCCACATGCTCAGTTCTGAGAGATAAGTGTGTGTGAAAGCCGTCTTACACATAGCTTGTTTGGAACACAAGGTTTCTTTACAATTGCAATCTACAATCCATAATTTTATAGGGAGGTACTATCTCCAACGTGGTTTTCCAATGAAAACTGCAGGAACTTCAAAACGGCACAAGGAAACAGACTGAGAATCCAGAGTAAAATTTGCTCCTGCAGCCTGTACCCTTTCTGCTAGATGAACGAAAGTCTTTCCACATGCTCCATTCTGAGAGATAATTGTGTGTGAATGCTGTCTTTCACGTAGCTTTTTGGGAACACAAAGATTCTTTTCAGTTGCAAACTAAACCGAATACTTATATATGGGGAGGTACAAGCTGGAAAACGGTTGTAGAGTGAAAACTGCAGGAACATAAGACCAACAGTAGGAAACAGACTGAGAATCCAGAGAAAAATTTTATCCTGTAGCCCGTTCCCTTTGTGCTAGATGAACGAATGTCTCTCCGCATGCTCCGTTCTGGGAGATATTTGTGAAATAAGGCCTTTCTTCACATAGCGTTTTGGGAACACAAAGTTTCTTTTCAGTTGAAAACTACACTCCATACATATATATGTAGTTAAACTAGCTCCAAATCGATTTTACAGTGAAATCTGCAGGAAGTTCATATTGGCACTTTGAAAATGTCCGTGAAACCTGAGTAAAAGTTTCACCAACAGCCCGTTCCATCTGTGCTAAATGAACGATCGTCTCTCCACATGCTCAGTTCTGAGAGATAAGAGTGTGTGAAAGCCGTCTTACACATAGCTTGTTTGGAACACAAGGTTTCTTTAAAATTGCAATCTACAATCCATACATTTATAGGGAGGTACTATCTCCAACTTGGTTTTCCAATGAAAACTGCAGGAACTTCAAAACGGCACAAGGAAACAGAATGAGAATCCAGAGTAAAATTTGCTCCTGCAGCCTGTACCCTTTCCGCTAGATGAACGAAAGTCTCTCCACATGCTCAGTTCTCAGAGTTAATTGTGTGTGAAAGCCGTCATTCACCTAGATAGTTTGGAACTCAATGTTTCTTATCAATTGCAAAGAAACTTCCTTAAATATATATGTGGCTCTACTAGCTGCAACTCGACTTTATAGTGAAATCTGCAGGAACTCAAATCGGCACTATGAAACTGTCTGGGAATACAGAGTAAAAATTTCTCCTACAGCCCATTCCATTTGTGCTAGATGAACGAACGTCTCTCCACATGATCAGTCCTGAGAGATAATTGTGTGTTAATGCCGTACTTCACCGAGCTTGTTTCTAACACAAAGTTTCTTTTCAGTTGCAAATTTCACCACATACCTATATATTGGTAGTTACAAGCTCCAACAAGATTTTACATTGAAAATTGCCGGAACATACAAACGGAACTAGGAAACAGATTGAGAATCCTGTGTAATAGTATCCCCTTCAGCCTTTTCCCTTTCCACTAGATGAACGAACGTCTCTTCACATGCTAAGTTCTGAGAGATAATTGTGTTTGAAAACTGTTTCAAACAAACGTTGTTTGGAAAACAAAGTTCCTTTTCATTTGCAAACTACAATCCGTACATATATATTAGGGGCTAAGAGCTCCATCTCGTTTTTACAGTGAAAATTGCAGAAATTCAAACAGGCACTTAGAAACAGGCTGAGAAACGAGTGTAAAACTTTTTCCTGCAAATTGTTCCCTTTTTGCTAGTTGAACGAATGTCTCTCAACATGCTCAGTTCTGAGGGATAATTTTGTGTGAAAGCCGTCCTTCACCTAGCTTATTGAGAACACAAAGTTTCTTTCAGTTGCTATCTACACTCCGTACATATATGGGGAGGCACTAGCTCCAACTCAGCTTAACACACAAAATGGCAGGAACGTCAAACTGGCACTTAGAAACAGGTTGAGAAACGACTGTAAAAGTTTCTCCTGATAATCGTTCACATTGTGCTAGTTGAAAGAATGTCACTATACCTGCTCAGTCCTGAGAGATAAGTGTTTGTGAAAGCCGTCCTTCAAATAGCTTGTTGGGAACACATAGTTACATTTCAGTTGCATTCTACACTCCATACATTTATAGGGAGGTGATAGCTCCAACTTGGTTTTCCAGTGAAAACTGCAGGAAATTCAAACCGGCACTAGGAACCAGGCAGAGAAACCAGAGAAATATTTTCTCCTGCAAACCGTTCCCTTTGTGTTAGATGAATGAACGTCTCTCCACATCTCAGTTCGGAGAGATAATTGTGTGTGAAAGCCGTCCTTCACCTAGCTTGTTGGGAACACATTGTTTCCTTTCAGTTGCAAACTACAATCCATGCATATATATTTGGAGGTACAAGCTCCAAGTCGTTTTAAAAGTGAAAATTACAGGAACATCCAACCGGCCCTAGGAAACAGGCAGAGAAAGCAGAGTAAAAGTTTATCCTGCAAACCTTTCACTTTGTGCTAGATGAATGAAAATCTCCCCTCATGATCAGTCTTGAGAGATAATTGTGTGTGAATGCCGTACTTCATCGAGCTTGTTTCTAACACAAAGTTTCTTTTCAGTTGCAAACTTCACCACATACATATATATTGGTAGTTACAAGCTCCAACAAGGTTTTACAGTGAAAATTGCAGGAACATCCAACCAGAACTAGGAAACAGCCTGAGAATCCAGAGTAAAATTTCACCTTCAGCCTTTTCCCTTTCCACTAGATGAACGAACGTCTCTTCACATGCTTATTTCTGAGAGATAATTGGGTTTGAAAGCCGTCCTTCACCTACCTTGTTCGGAAAACATAGTTTCTTTACAGTTGCAAACTACTAATCCATACATATATATTAGGGGGTAATAGCTCCATCTCGTTTTTACAGTGAAAATTGCAGGAAATTCAAACAGGCACTTAGAAACAGGCTGAGAAACGAGTGTAAAACTTTTTCCTGCTAATCGTTCCATTTTTGCTAGTTGAAGAAAAGTCACTCCACATGCTCCATTCTGAGAGATAAGTGTGTGTGAATGCTGTCTTTCACGTAGCTTTTTGGGAACACAAAGATCCTTTTCAGTTGCAAACTACAACCAATATTTATATATGGGGAGGTACAAGCTGGAAAACGGTTGTAGAGTGAAAACTGCAGGAACATCAGACCAACACTAGGAAACAGACTGAGAATCCAGAGAAAAATTTTATCCTGTAGCCCGTTCCCTTTGTGCTAGATGAACGAAAGACTCTCCACATGCTCCGTTCTGGGAGATATTTGTGAAATAATGCGTTCCTTCACATAGCGTGTTGGGAACACAACGTTTCTTTTAAGTTGAAAACTACACTCCATACATATATATGTAGTTAAACTAGCTCCAAATCGATTTTACAGTGAAATCTGCAGGAAGACCATATTGGCAATTTGAAAATGTCCGTGAAACCAGAGTAAAAGTTTCACCAACAGCCCGTTCCCTCTGTGCTAAATGAACGATCGTCTCTCCACATGCTCAGTTCTGAGAGATAAGTGTGTGTGAAAGCCGTCTTACACATAGCTTGTTTGGAACACAAGGTTTCTTTACAATTGCAATCTACAATCCATAATTTTATAGGGAGGTACTATCTCCAACGTGGTTTTCCAATGAAAACTGCAGGAACTTCAAAACGGCACAAGGAAACAGACTGAGAATCCAGAGTAAAATTTGCTCCTGCAGCCTGTACCCTTTCTGCTAGATGAACGAAAGTCTTTCCACATGCTCCATTCTGAGAGATAATTGTGTGTGAATGCTGTCTTTCACGTAGCTTTTTGGGAACACAAAGATTCTTTTCAGTTGCAAACTAAACCGAATACTTATATATGGGGAGGTACAAGCTGGAAAACGGTTGTAGAGTGAAAACTGCAGGAACATAAGACCAACAGTAGGAAACAGACTGAGAATCCAGAGAAAAATTTTATCCTGTAGCCCGTTCCCTTTGTGCTAGATGAACGAATGTCTCTCCGCATGCTCCGTTCTGGGAGATATTTGTGAAATAAGGCCTTTCTTCACATAGCGTTTTGGGAACACAAAGTTTCTTTTCAGTTGAAAACTACACTCCATACATATATATGTAGTTAAACTAGCTCCAAATCGATTTTACAGTGAAATCTGCAGGAAGTTCATATTGGCACTTTGAAAATGTCCGTGAAACCTGAGTAAAAGTTTCACCAACAGCCCGTTCCATCTGTGCTAAATGAACGATCGTCTCTCCACATGCTCAGTTCTGAGAGATAAGAGTGTGTGAAAGCCGTCTTACACATAGCTTGTTTGGAACACAAGGTTTCTTTAAAATTGCAATCTACAATCCATACATTTATAGGGAGGTACTATCTCCAACTTGGTTTTCCAATGAAAACTGCAGGAACTTCAAAACGGCACAAGGAAACAGAATGAGAATCCAGAGTAAAATTTGCTCCTGCAGCCTGTACCCTTTCCGCTAGATGAACGAAAGTCTCTCCACATGCTCAGTTCTCAGAGTTAATTGTGTGTGAAAGCCGTCATTCACCTAGATAGTTTGGAACTCAATGTTTCTTATCAATTGCAAAGAAACTTCCTTAAATATATATGTGGCTCTACTAGCTGCAACTCGACTTTATAGTGAAATCTGCAGGAACTCAAATCGGCACTATGAAACTGTCTGGGAATACAGAGTAAAAATTTCTCCTACAGCCCATTCCATTTGTGCTAGATGAACGAACGTCTCTCCACATGATCAGTCCTGAGAGATAATTGTGTGTTAATGCCGTACTTCACCGAGCTTGTTTCTAACACAAAGTTTCTTTTCAGTTGCAAATTTCACCACATACCTATATATTGGTAGTTACAAGCTCCAACAAGATTTTACATTGAAAATTGCCGGAACATACAAACGGAACTAGGAAACAGATTGAGAATCCTGTGTAATAGTATCCCCTTCAGCCTTTTCCCTTTCCACTAGATGAACGAACGTCTCTTCACATGCTAAGTTCTGAGAGATAATTGTGTTTGAAAACTGTTTCAAACAAACGTTGTTTGGAAAACAAAGTTCCTTTTCATTTGCAAACTACAATCCGTACATATATATTAGGGGCTAAGAGCTCCATCTCGTTTTTACAGTGAAAATTGCAGAAATTCAAACAGGCACTTAGAAACAGGCTGAGAAACGAGTGTAAAACTTTTTCCTGCAAATTGTTCCCTTTTTGCTAGTTGAACGAATGTCTCTCAACATGCTCAGTTCTGAGGGATAATTTTGTGTGAAAGCCGTCCTTCACCTAGCTTATTGAGAACACAAAGTTTCTTTCAGTTGCTATCTACACTCCGTACATATATGGGGAGGCACTAGCTCCAACTCAGCTTAACACACAAAATGGCAGGAACGTCAAACTGGCACTTAGAAACAGGTTGAGAAACGACTGTAAAAGTTTCTCCTGATAATCGTTCACATTGTGCTAGTTGAAAGAATGTCACTATACCTGCTCAGTCCTGAGAGATAAGTGTTTGTGAAAGCCGTCCTTCAAATAGCTTGTTGGGAACACATAGTTACATTTCAGTTGCATTCTACACTCCATACATTTATAGGGAGGTGATAGCTCCAACTTGGTTTTCCAGTGAAAACTGCAGGAAATTCAAACCGGCACTAGGAACCAGGCAGAGAAACCAGAGAAATATTTTCTCCTGCAAACCGTTCCCTTTGTGTTAGATGAATGAACGTCTCTCCACATCTCAGTTCGGAGAGATAATTGTGTGTGAAAGCCGTCCTTCACCTAGCTTGTTGGGAACACATTGTTTCCTTTCAGTTGCAAACTACAATCCATGCATATATATTTGGAGGTACAAGCTCCAAGTCGTTTTAAAAGTGAAAATTACAGGAACATCCAACCGGCCCTAGGAAACAGGCAGAGAAAGCAGAGTAAAAGTTTATCCTGCAAACCTTTCACTTTGTGCTAGATGAATGAAAATCTCCCCTCATGATCAGTCTTGAGAGATAATTGTGTGTGAATGCCGTACTTCATCGAGCTTGTTTCTAACACAAAGTTTCTTTTCAGTTGCAAACTTCACCACATACATATATATTGGTAGTTACAAGCTCCAACAAGGTTTTACAGTGAAAATTGCAGGAACATCCAACCAGAACTAGGAAACAGCCTGAGAATCCAGAGTAAAATTTCACCTTCAGCCTTTTCCCTTTCCACTAGATGAACGAACGTCTCTTCACATGCTTATTTCTGAGAGATAATTGGGTTTGAAAGCCGTCCTTCACCTACCTTGTTCGGAAAACATAGTTTCTTTACAGTTGCAAACTACTAATCCATACATATATATTAGGGGGTAATAGCTCCATCTCGTTTTTACAGTGAAAATTGCAGGAAATTCAAACAGGCACTTAGAAACAGGCTGAGAAACGAGTGTAAAACTTTTTCCTGCTAATCGTTCCATTTTTGCTAGTTGAAGAAAAGTCACTCCACATGCTCCATTCTGAGAGATAAGTGTGTGTGAATGCTGTCTTTCACGTAGCTTTTTGGGAACACAAAGATCCTTTTCAGTTGCAAACTACAACCAATATTTATATATGGGGAGGTACAAGCTGGAAAACGGTTGTAGAGTGAAAACTGCAGGAACATCAGACCAACACTAGGAAACAGACTGAGAATCCAGAGAAAAATTTTATCCTGTAGCCCGTTCCCTTTGTGCTAGATGAACGAAAGACTCTCCACATGCTCCGTTCTGGGAGATATTTGTGAAATAATGCGTTCCTTCACATAGCGTGTTGGGAACACAACGTTTCTTTTAAGTTGAAAACTACACTCCATACATATATATGTAGTTAAACTAGCTCCAAATCGATTTTACAGTGAAATCTGCAGGAAGACCATATTGGCAATTTGAAAATGTCCGTGAAACCAGAGTAAAAGTTTCACCAACAGCCCGTTCCCTCTGTGCTAAATGAACGATCGTCTCTCCACATGCTCAGTTCTGAGAGATAAGTGTGTGTGAAAGCCGTCTTACACATAGCTTGTTTGGAACACAAGGTTTCTTTACAATTGCAATCTACAATCCATAATTTTATAGGGAGGTACTATCTCCAACGTGGTTTTCCAATGAAAACTGCAGGAACTTCAAAACGGCACAAGGAAACAGACTGAGAATCCAGAGTAAAATTTGCTCCTGCAGCCTGTACCCTTTCTGCTAGATGAACGAAAGTCTTTCCACATGCTCCATTCTGAGAGATAATTGTGTGTGAATGCTGTCTTTCACGTAGCTTTTTGGGAACACAAAGATTCTTTTCAGTTGCAAACTAAACCGAATACTTATATATGGGGAGGTACAAGCTGGAAAACGGTTGTAGAGTGAAAACTGCAGGAACATAAGACCAACAGTAGGAAACAGACTGAGAATCCAGAGAAAAATTTTATCCTGTAGCCCGTTCCCTTTGTGCTAGATGAACGAATGTCTCTCCGCATGCTCCGTTCTGGGAGATATTTGTGAAATAAGGCCTTTCTTCACATAGCGTTTTGGGAACACAAAGTTTCTTTTCAGTTGAAAACTACACTCCATACATATATATGTAGTTAAACTAGCTCCAAATCGATTTTACAGTGAAATCTGCAGGAAGTTCATATTGGCACTTTGAAAATGTCCGTGAAACCTGAGTAAAAGTTTCACCAACAGCCCGTTCCATCTGTGCTAAATGAACGATCGTCTCTCCACATGCTCAGTTCTGAGAGATAAGAGTGTGTGAAAGCCGTCTTACACATAGCTTGTTTGGAACACAAGGTTTCTTTAAAATTGCAATCTACAATCCATACATTTATAGGGAGGTACTATCTCCAACTTGGTTTTCCAATGAAAACTGCAGGAACTTCAAAACGGCACAAGGAAACAGAATGAGAATCCAGAGTAAAATTTGCTCCTGCAGCCTGTACCCTTTCCGCTAGATGAACGAAAGTCTCTCCACATGCTCAGTTCTCAGAGTTAATTGTGTGTGAAAGCCGTCATTCACCTAGATAGTTTGGAACTCAATGTTTCTTATCAATTGCAAAGAAACTTCCTTAAATATATATGTGGCTCTACTAGCTGCAACTCGACTTTATAGTGAAATCTGCAGGAACTCAAATCGGCACTATGAAACTGTCTGGGAATACAGAGTAAAAATTTCTCCTACAGCCCATTCCATTTGTGCTAGATGAACGAACGTCTCTCCACATGATCAGTCCTGAGAGATAATTGTGTGTTAATGCCGTACTTCACCGAGCTTGTTTCTAACACAAAGTTTCTTTTCAGTTGCAAATTTCACCACATACCTATATATTGGTAGTTACAAGCTCCAACAAGATTTTACATTGAAAATTGCCGGAACATACAAACGGAACTAGGAAACAGATTGAGAATCCTGTGTAATAGTATCCCCTTCAGCCTTTTCCCTTTCCACTAGATGAACGAACGTCTCTTCACATGCTAAGTTCTGAGAGATAATTGTGTTTGAAAACTGTTTCAAACAAACGTTGTTTGGAAAACAAAGTTCCTTTTCATTTGCAAACTACAATCCGTACATATATATTAGGGGCTAAGAGCTCCATCTCGTTTTTACAGTGAAAATTGCAGAAATTCAAACAGGCACTTAGAAACAGGCTGAGAAACGAGTGTAAAACTTTTTCCTGCAAATTGTTCCCTTTTTGCTAGTTGAACGAATGTCTCTCAACATGCTCAGTTCTGAGGGATAATTTTGTGTGAAAGCCGTCCTTCACCTAGCTTATTGAGAACACAAAGTTTCTTTCAGTTGCTATCTACACTCCGTACATATATGGGGAGGCACTAGCTCCAACTCAGCTTAACACACAAAATGGCAGGAACGTCAAACTGGCACTTAGAAACAGGTTGAGAAACGACTGTAAAAGTTTCTCCTGATAATCGTTCACATTGTGCTAGTTGAAAGAATGTCACTATACCTGCTCAGTCCTGAGAGATAAGTGTTTGTGAAAGCCGTCCTTCAAATAGCTTGTTGGGAACACATAGTTACATTTCAGTTGCATTCTACACTCCATACATTTATAGGGAGGTGATAGCTCCAACTTGGTTTTCCAGTGAAAACTGCAGGAAATTCAAACCGGCACTAGGAACCAGGCAGAGAAACCAGAGAAATATTTTCTCCTGCAAACCGTTCCCTTTGTGTTAGATGAATGAACGTCTCTCCACATCTCAGTTCGGAGAGATAATTGTGTGTGAAAGCCGTCCTTCACCTAGCTTGTTGGGAACACATTGTTTCCTTTCAGTTGCAAACTACAATCCATGCATATATATTTGGAGGTACAAGCTCCAAGTCGTTTTAAAAGTGAAAATTACAGGAACATCCAACCGGCCCTAGGAAACAGGCAGAGAAAGCAGAGTAAAAGTTTATCCTGCAAACCTTTCACTTTGTGCTAGATGAATGAAAATCTCCCCTCATGATCAGTCTTGAGAGATAATTGTGTGTGAATGCCGTACTTCATCGAGCTTGTTTCTAACACAAAGTTTCTTTTCAGTTGCAAACTTCACCACATACATATATATTGGTAGTTACAAGCTCCAACAAGGTTTTACAGTGAAAATTGCAGGAACATCCAACCAGAACTAGGAAACAGCCTGAGAATCCAGAGTAAAATTTCACCTTCAGCCTTTTCCCTTTCCACTAGATGAACGAACGTCTCTTCACATGCTTATTTCTGAGAGATAATTGGGTTTGAAAGCCGTCCTTCACCTACCTTGTTCGGAAAACATAGTTTCTTTACAGTTGCAAACTACTAATCCATACATATATATTAGGGGGTAATAGCTCCATCTCGTTTTTACAGTGAAAATTGCAGGAAATTCAAACAGGCACTTAGAAACAGGCTGAGAAACGAGTGTAAAACTTTTTCCTGCTAATCGTTCCATTTTTGCTAGTTGAAGAAAAGTCACTCCACATGCTCCATTCTGAGAGATAAGTGTGTGTGAATGCTGTCTTTCACGTAGCTTTTTGGGAACACAAAGATCCTTTTCAGTTGCAAACTACAACCAATATTTATATATGGGGAGGTACAAGCTGGAAAACGGTTGTAGAGTGAAAACTGCAGGAACATCAGACCAACACTAGGAAACAGACTGAGAATCCAGAGAAAAATTTTATCCTGTAGCCCGTTCCCTTTGTGCTAGATGAACGAAAGACTCTCCACATGCTCCGTTCTGGGAGATATTTGTGAAATAATGCGTTCCTTCACATAGCGTGTTGGGAACACAACGTTTCTTTTAAGTTGAAAACTACACTCCATACATATATATGTAGTTAAACTAGCTCCAAATCGATTTTACAGTGAAATCTGCAGGAAGACCATATTGGCAATTTGAAAATGTCCGTGAAACCAGAGTAAAAGTTTCACCAACAGCCCGTTCCCTCTGTGCTAAATGAACGATCGTCTCTCCACATGCTCAGTTCTGAGAGATAAGTGTGTGTGAAAGCCGTCTTACACATAGCTTGTTTGGAACACAAGGTTTCTTTACAATTGCAATCTACAATCCATAATTTTATAGGGAGGTACTATCTCCAACGTGGTTTTCCAATGAAAACTGCAGGAACTTCAAAACGGCACAAGGAAACAGACTGAGAATCCAGAGTAAAATTTGCTCCTGCAGCCTGTACCCTTTCTGCTAGATGAACGAAAGTCTTTCCACATGCTCCATTCTGAGAGATAATTGTGTGTGAATGCTGTCTTTCACGTAGCTTTTTGGGAACACAAAGATTCTTTTCAGTTGCAAACTAAACCGAATACTTATATATGGGGAGGTACAAGCTGGAAAACGGTTGTAGAGTGAAAACTGCAGGAACATAAGACCAACAGTAGGAAACAGACTGAGAATCCAGAGAAAAATTTTATCCTGTAGCCCGTTCCCTTTGTGCTAGATGAACGAATGTCTCTCCGCATGCTCCGTTCTGGGAGATATTTGTGAAATAAGGCCTTTCTTCACATAGCGTTTTGGGAACACAAAGTTTCTTTTCAGTTGAAAACTACACTCCATACATATATATGTAGTTAAACTAGCTCCAAATCGATTTTACAGTGAAATCTGCAGGAAGTTCATATTGGCACTTTGAAAATGTCCGTGAAACCTGAGTAAAAGTTTCACCAACAGCCCGTTCCATCTGTGCTAAATGAACGATCGTCTCTCCACATGCTCAGTTCTGAGAGATAAGAGTGTGTGAAAGCCGTCTTACACATAGCTTGTTTGGAACACAAGGTTTCTTTAAAATTGCAATCTACAATCCATACATTTATAGGGAGGTACTATCTCCAACTTGGTTTTCCAATGAAAACTGCAGGAACTTCAAAACGGCACAAGGAAACAGAATGAGAATCCAGAGTAAAATTTGCTCCTGCAGCCTGTACCCTTTCCGCTAGATGAACGAAAGTCTCTCCACATGCTCAGTTCTCAGAGTTAATTGTGTGTGAAAGCCGTCATTCACCTAGATAGTTTGGAACTCAATGTTTCTTATCAATTGCAAAGAAACTTCCTTAAATATATATGTGGCTCTACTAGCTGCAACTCGACTTTATAGTGAAATCTGCAGGAACTCAAATCGGCACTATGAAACTGTCTGGGAATACAGAGTAAAAATTTCTCCTACAGCCCATTCCATTTGTGCTAGATGAACGAACGTCTCTCCACATGATCAGTCCTGAGAGATAATTGTGTGTTAATGCCGTACTTCACCGAGCTTGTTTCTAACACAAAGTTTCTTTTCAGTTGCAAATTTCACCACATACCTATATATTGGTAGTTACAAGCTCCAACAAGATTTTACATTGAAAATTGCCGGAACATACAAACGGAACTAGGAAACAGATTGAGAATCCTGTGTAATAGTATCCCCTTCAGCCTTTTCCCTTTCCACTAGATGAACGAACGTCTCTTCACATGCTAAGTTCTGAGAGATAATTGTGTTTGAAAACTGTTTCAAACAAACGTTGTTTGGAAAACAAAGTTCCTTTTCATTTGCAAACTACAATCCGTACATATATATTAGGGGCTAAGAGCTCCATCTCGTTTTTACAGTGAAAATTGCAGAAATTCAAACAGGCACTTAGAAACAGGCTGAGAAACGAGTGTAAAACTTTTTCCTGCAAATTGTTCCCTTTTTGCTAGTTGAACGAATGTCTCTCAACATGCTCAGTTCTGAGGGATAATTTTGTGTGAAAGCCGTCCTTCACCTAGCTTATTGAGAACACAAAGTTTCTTTCAGTTGCTATCTACACTCCGTACATATATGGGGAGGCACTAGCTCCAACTCAGCTTAACACACAAAATGGCAGGAACGTCAAACTGGCACTTAGAAACAGGTTGAGAAACGACTGTAAAAGTTTCTCCTGATAATCGTTCACATTGTGCTAGTTGAAAGAATGTCACTATACCTGCTCAGTCCTGAGAGATAAGTGTTTGTGAAAGCCGTCCTTCAAATAGCTTGTTGGGAACACATAGTTACATTTCAGTTGCATTCTACACTCCATACATTTATAGGGAGGTGATAGCTCCAACTTGGTTTTCCAGTGAAAACTGCAGGAAATTCAAACCGGCACTAGGAACCAGGCAGAGAAACCAGAGAAATATTTTCTCCTGCAAACCGTTCCCTTTGTGTTAGATGAATGAACGTCTCTCCACATCTCAGTTCGGAGAGATAATTGTGTGTGAAAGCCGTCCTTCACCTAGCTTGTTGGGAACACATTGTTTCCTTTCAGTTGCAAACTACAATCCATGCATATATATTTGGAGGTACAAGCTCCAAGTCGTTTTAAAAGTGAAAATTACAGGAACATCCAACCGGCCCTAGGAAACAGGCAGAGAAAGCAGAGTAAAAGTTTATCCTGCAAACCTTTCACTTTGTGCTAGATGAATGAAAATCTCCCCTCATGATCAGTCTTGAGAGATAATTGTGTGTGAATGCCGTACTTCATCGAGCTTGTTTCTAACACAAAGTTTCTTTTCAGTTGCAAACTTCACCACATACATATATATTGGTAGTTACAAGCTCCAACAAGGTTTTACAGTGAAAATTGCAGGAACATCCAACCAGAACTAGGAAACAGCCTGAGAATCCAGAGTAAAATTTCACCTTCAGCCTTTTCCCTTTCCACTAGATGAACGAACGTCTCTTCACATGCTTATTTCTGAGAGATAATTGGGTTTGAAAGCCGTCCTTCACCTACCTTGTTCGGAAAACATAGTTTCTTTACAGTTGCAAACTACTAATCCATACATATATATTAGGGGGTAATAGCTCCATCTCGTTTTTACAGTGAAAATTGCAGGAAATTCAAACAGGCACTTAGAAACAGGCTGAGAAACGAGTGTAAAACTTTTTCCTGCTAATCGTTCCATTTTTGCTAGTTGAAGAAAAGTCACTCCACATGCTCCATTCTGAGAGATAAGTGTGTGTGAATGCTGTCTTTCACGTAGCTTTTTGGGAACACAAAGATCCTTTTCAGTTGCAAACTACAACCAATATTTATATATGGGGAGGTACAAGCTGGAAAACGGTTGTAGAGTGAAAACTGCAGGAACATCAGACCAACACTAGGAAACAGACTGAGAATCCAGAGAAAAATTTTATCCTGTAGCCCGTTCCCTTTGTGCTAGATGAACGAAAGACTCTCCACATGCTCCGTTCTGGGAGATATTTGTGAAATAATGCGTTCCTTCACATAGCGTGTTGGGAACACAACGTTTCTTTTAAGTTGAAAACTACACTCCATACATATATATGTAGTTAAACTAGCTCCAAATCGATTTTACAGTGAAATCTGCAGGAAGACCATATTGGCAATTTGAAAATGTCCGTGAAACCAGAGTAAAAGTTTCACCAACAGCCCGTTCCCTCTGTGCTAAATGAACGATCGTCTCTCCACATGCTCAGTTCTGAGAGATAAGTGTGTGTGAAAGCCGTCTTACACATAGCTTGTTTGGAACACAAGGTTTCTTTACAATTGCAATCTACAATCCATAATTTTATAGGGAGGTACTATCTCCAACGTGGTTTTCCAATGAAAACTGCAGGAACTTCAAAACGGCACAAGGAAACAGACTGAGAATCCAGAGTAAAATTTGCTCCTGCAGCCTGTACCCTTTCTGCTAGATGAACGAAAGTCTTTCCACATGCTCCATTCTGAGAGATAATTGTGTGTGAATGCTGTCTTTCACGTAGCTTTTTGGGAACACAAAGATTCTTTTCAGTTGCAAACTAAACCGAATACTTATATATGGGGAGGTACAAGCTGGAAAACGGTTGTAGAGTGAAAACTGCAGGAACATAAGACCAACAGTAGGAAACAGACTGAGAATCCAGAGAAAAATTTTATCCTGTAGCCCGTTCCCTTTGTGCTAGATGAACGAATGTCTCTCCGCATGCTCCGTTCTGGGAGATATTTGTGAAATAAGGCCTTTCTTCACATAGCGTTTTGGGAACACAAAGTTTCTTTTCAGTTGAAAACTACACTCCATACATATATATGTAGTTAAACTAGCTCCAAATCGATTTTACAGTGAAATCTGCAGGAAGTTCATATTGGCACTTTGAAAATGTCCGTGAAACCTGAGTAAAAGTTTCACCAACAGCCCGTTCCATCTGTGCTAAATGAACGATCGTCTCTCCACATGCTCAGTTCTGAGAGATAAGAGTGTGTGAAAGCCGTCTTACACATAGCTTGTTTGGAACACAAGGTTTCTTTAAAATTGCAATCTACAATCCATACATTTATAGGGAGGTACTATCTCCAACTTGGTTTTCCAATGAAAACTGCAGGAACTTCAAAACGGCACAAGGAAACAGAATGAGAATCCAGAGTAAAATTTGCTCCTGCAGCCTGTACCCTTTCCGCTAGATGAACGAAAGTCTCTCCACATGCTCAGTTCTCAGAGTTAATTGTGTGTGAAAGCCGTCATTCACCTAGATAGTTTGGAACTCAATGTTTCTTATCAATTGCAAAGAAACTTCCTTAAATATATATGTGGCTCTACTAGCTGCAACTCGACTTTATAGTGAAATCTGCAGGAACTCAAATCGGCACTATGAAACTGTCTGGGAATACAGAGTAAAAATTTCTCCTACAGCCCATTCCATTTGTGCTAGATGAACGAACGTCTCTCCACATGATCAGTCCTGAGAGATAATTGTGTGTTAATGCCGTACTTCACCGAGCTTGTTTCTAACACAAAGTTTCTTTTCAGTTGCAAATTTCACCACATACCTATATATTGGTAGTTACAAGCTCCAACAAGATTTTACATTGAAAATTGCCGGAACATACAAACGGAACTAGGAAACAGATTGAGAATCCTGTGTAATAGTATCCCCTTCAGCCTTTTCCCTTTCCACTAGATGAACGAACGTCTCTTCACATGCTAAGTTCTGAGAGATAATTGTGTTTGAAAACTGTTTCAAACAAACGTTGTTTGGAAAACAAAGTTCCTTTTCATTTGCAAACTACAATCCGTACATATATATTAGGGGCTAAGAGCTCCATCTCGTTTTTACAGTGAAAATTGCAGAAATTCAAACAGGCACTTAGAAACAGGCTGAGAAACGAGTGTAAAACTTTTTCCTGCAAATTGTTCCCTTTTTGCTAGTTGAACGAATGTCTCTCAACATGCTCAGTTCTGAGGGATAATTTTGTGTGAAAGCCGTCCTTCACCTAGCTTATTGAGAACACAAAGTTTCTTTCAGTTGCTATCTACACTCCGTACATATATGGGGAGGCACTAGCTCCAACTCAGCTTAACACACAAAATGGCAGGAACGTCAAACTGGCACTTAGAAACAGGTTGAGAAACGACTGTAAAAGTTTCTCCTGATAATCGTTCACATTGTGCTAGTTGAAAGAATGTCACTATACCTGCTCAGTCCTGAGAGATAAGTGTTTGTGAAAGCCGTCCTTCAAATAGCTTGTTGGGAACACATAGTTACATTTCAGTTGCATTCTACACTCCATACATTTATAGGGAGGTGATAGCTCCAACTTGGTTTTCCAGTGAAAACTGCAGGAAATTCAAACCGGCACTAGGAACCAGGCAGAGAAACCAGAGAAATATTTTCTCCTGCAAACCGTTCCCTTTGTGTTAGATGAATGAACGTCTCTCCACATCTCAGTTCGGAGAGATAATTGTGTGTGAAAGCCGTCCTTCACCTAGCTTGTTGGGAACACATTGTTTCCTTTCAGTTGCAAACTACAATCCATGCATATATATTTGGAGGTACAAGCTCCAAGTCGTTTTAAAAGTGAAAATTACAGGAACATCCAACCGGCCCTAGGAAACAGGCAGAGAAAGCAGAGTAAAAGTTTATCCTGCAAACCTTTCACTTTGTGCTAGATGAATGAAAATCTCCCCTCATGATCAGTCTTGAGAGATAATTGTGTGTGAATGCCGTACTTCATCGAGCTTGTTTCTAACACAAAGTTTCTTTTCAGTTGCAAACTTCACCACATACATATATATTGGTAGTTACAAGCTCCAACAAGGTTTTACAGTGAAAATTGCAGGAACATCCAACCAGAACTAGGAAACAGCCTGAGAATCCAGAGTAAAATTTCACCTTCAGCCTTTTCCCTTTCCACTAGATGAACGAACGTCTCTTCACATGCTTATTTCTGAGAGATAATTGGGTTTGAAAGCCGTCCTTCACCTACCTTGTTCGGAAAACATAGTTTCTTTACAGTTGCAAACTACTAATCCATACATATATATTAGGGGGTAATAGCTCCATCTCGTTTTTACAGTGAAAATTGCAGGAAATTCAAACAGGCACTTAGAAACAGGCTGAGAAACGAGTGTAAAACTTTTTCCTGCTAATCGTTCCATTTTTGCTAGTTGAAGAAAAGTCACTCCACATGCTCCATTCTGAGAGATAAGTGTGTGTGAATGCTGTCTTTCACGTAGCTTTTTGGGAACACAAAGATCCTTTTCAGTTGCAAACTACAACCAATATTTATATATGGGGAGGTACAAGCTGGAAAACGGTTGTAGAGTGAAAACTGCAGGAACATCAGACCAACACTAGGAAACAGACTGAGAATCCAGAGAAAAATTTTATCCTGTAGCCCGTTCCCTTTGTGCTAGATGAACGAAAGACTCTCCACATGCTCCGTTCTGGGAGATATTTGTGAAATAATGCGTTCCTTCACATAGCGTGTTGGGAACACAACGTTTCTTTTAAGTTGAAAACTACACTCCATACATATATATGTAGTTAAACTAGCTCCAAATCGATTTTACAGTGAAATCTGCAGGAAGACCATATTGGCAATTTGAAAATGTCCGTGAAACCAGAGTAAAAGTTTCACCAACAGCCCGTTCCCTCTGTGCTAAATGAACGATCGTCTCTCCACATGCTCAGTTCTGAGAGATAAGTGTGTGTGAAAGCCGTCTTACACATAGCTTGTTTGGAACACAAGGTTTCTTTACAATTGCAATCTACAATCCATAATTTTATAGGGAGGTACTATCTCCAACGTGGTTTTCCAATGAAAACTGCAGGAACTTCAAAACGGCACAAGGAAACAGACTGAGAATCCAGAGTAAAATTTGCTCCTGCAGCCTGTACCCTTTCTGCTAGATGAACGAAAGTCTTTCCACATGCTCCATTCTGAGAGATAATTGTGTGTGAATGCTGTCTTTCACGTAGCTTTTTGGGAACACAAAGATTCTTTTCAGTTGCAAACTAAACCGAATACTTATATATGGGGAGGTACAAGCTGGAAAACGGTTGTAGAGTGAAAACTGCAGGAACATAAGACCAACAGTAGGAAACAGACTGAGAATCCAGAGAAAAATTTTATCCTGTAGCCCGTTCCCTTTGTGCTAGATGAACGAATGTCTCTCCGCATGCTCCGTTCTGGGAGATATTTGTGAAATAAGGCCTTTCTTCACATAGCGTTTTGGGAACACAAAGTTTCTTTTCAGTTGAAAACTACACTCCATACATATATATGTAGTTAAACTAGCTCCAAATCGATTTTACAGTGAAATCTGCAGGAAGTTCATATTGGCACTTTGAAAATGTCCGTGAAACCTGAGTAAAAGTTTCACCAACAGCCCGTTCCATCTGTGCTAAATGAACGATCGTCTCTCCACATGCTCAGTTCTGAGAGATAAGAGTGTGTGAAAGCCGTCTTACACATAGCTTGTTTGGAACACAAGGTTTCTTTAAAATTGCAATCTACAATCCATACATTTATAGGGAGGTACTATCTCCAACTTGGTTTTCCAATGAAAACTGCAGGAACTTCAAAACGGCACAAGGAAACAGAATGAGAATCCAGAGTAAAATTTGCTCCTGCAGCCTGTACCCTTTCCGCTAGATGAACGAAAGTCTCTCCACATGCTCAGTTCTCAGAGTTAATTGTGTGTGAAAGCCGTCATTCACCTAGATAGTTTGGAACTCAATGTTTCTTATCAATTGCAAAGAAACTTCCTTAAATATATATGTGGCTCTACTAGCTGCAACTCGACTTTATAGTGAAATCTGCAGGAACTCAAATCGGCACTATGAAACTGTCTGGGAATACAGAGTAAAAATTTCTCCTACAGCCCATTCCATTTGTGCTAGATGAACGAACGTCTCTCCACATGATCAGTCCTGAGAGATAATTGTGTGTTAATGCCGTACTTCACCGAGCTTGTTTCTAACACAAAGTTTCTTTTCAGTTGCAAATTTCACCACATACCTATATATTGGTAGTTACAAGCTCCAACAAGATTTTACATTGAAAATTGCCGGAACATACAAACGGAACTAGGAAACAGATTGAGAATCCTGTGTAATAGTATCCCCTTCAGCCTTTTCCCTTTCCACTAGATGAACGAACGTCTCTTCACATGCTAAGTTCTGAGAGATAATTGTGTTTGAAAACTGTTTCAAACAAACGTTGTTTGGAAAACAAAGTTCCTTTTCATTTGCAAACTACAATCCGTACATATATATTAGGGGCTAAGAGCTCCATCTCGTTTTTACAGTGAAAATTGCAGAAATTCAAACAGGCACTTAGAAACAGGCTGAGAAACGAGTGTAAAACTTTTTCCTGCAAATTGTTCCCTTTTTGCTAGTTGAACGAATGTCTCTCAACATGCTCAGTTCTGAGGGATAATTTTGTGTGAAAGCCGTCCTTCACCTAGCTTATTGAGAACACAAAGTTTCTTTCAGTTGCTATCTACACTCCGTACATATATGGGGAGGCACTAGCTCCAACTCAGCTTAACACACAAAATGGCAGGAACGTCAAACTGGCACTTAGAAACAGGTTGAGAAACGACTGTAAAAGTTTCTCCTGATAATCGTTCACATTGTGCTAGTTGAAAGAATGTCACTATACCTGCTCAGTCCTGAGAGATAAGTGTTTGTGAAAGCCGTCCTTCAAATAGCTTGTTGGGAACACATAGTTACATTTCAGTTGCATTCTACACTCCATACATTTATAGGGAGGTGATAGCTCCAACTTGGTTTTCCAGTGAAAACTGCAGGAAATTCAAACCGGCACTAGGAACCAGGCAGAGAAACCAGAGAAATATTTTCTCCTGCAAACCGTTCCCTTTGTGTTAGATGAATGAACGTCTCTCCACATCTCAGTTCGGAGAGATAATTGTGTGTGAAAGCCGTCCTTCACCTAGCTTGTTGGGAACACATTGTTTCCTTTCAGTTGCAAACTACAATCCATGCATATATATTTGGAGGTACAAGCTCCAAGTCGTTTTAAAAGTGAAAATTACAGGAACATCCAACCGGCCCTAGGAAACAGGCAGAGAAAGCAGAGTAAAAGTTTATCCTGCAAACCTTTCACTTTGTGCTAGATGAATGAAAATCTCCCCTCATGATCAGTCTTGAGAGATAATTGTGTGTGAATGCCGTACTTCATCGAGCTTGTTTCTAACACAAAGTTTCTTTTCAGTTGCAAACTTCACCACATACATATATATTGGTAGTTACAAGCTCCAACAAGGTTTTACAGTGAAAATTGCAGGAACATCCAACCAGAACTAGGAAACAGCCTGAGAATCCAGAGTAAAATTTCACCTTCAGCCTTTTCCCTTTCCACTAGATGAACGAACGTCTCTTCACATGCTTATTTCTGAGAGATAATTGGGTTTGAAAGCCGTCCTTCACCTACCTTGTTCGGAAAACATAGTTTCTTTACAGTTGCAAACTACTAATCCATACATATATATTAGGGGGTAATAGCTCCATCTCGTTTTTACAGTGAAAATTGCAGGAAATTCAAACAGGCACTTAGAAACAGGCTGAGAAACGAGTGTAAAACTTTTTCCTGCTAATCGTTCCATTTTTGCTAGTTGAAGAAAAGTCACTCCACATGCTCCATTCTGAGAGATAAGTGTGTGTGAATGCTGTCTTTCACGTAGCTTTTTGGGAACACAAAGATCCTTTTCAGTTGCAAACTACAACCAATATTTATATATGGGGAGGTACAAGCTGGAAAACGGTTGTAGAGTGAAAACTGCAGGAACATCAGACCAACACTAGGAAACAGACTGAGAATCCAGAGAAAAATTTTATCCTGTAGCCCGTTCCCTTTGTGCTAGATGAACGAAAGACTCTCCACATGCTCCGTTCTGGGAGATATTTGTGAAATAATGCGTTCCTTCACATAGCGTGTTGGGAACACAACGTTTCTTTTAAGTTGAAAACTACACTCCATACATATATATGTAGTTAAACTAGCTCCAAATCGATTTTACAGTGAAATCTGCAGGAAGACCATATTGGCAATTTGAAAATGTCCGTGAAACCAGAGTAAAAGTTTCACCAACAGCCCGTTCCCTCTGTGCTAAATGAACGATCGTCTCTCCACATGCTCAGTTCTGAGAGATAAGTGTGTGTGAAAGCCGTCTTACACATAGCTTGTTTGGAACACAAGGTTTCTTTACAATTGCAATCTACAATCCATAATTTTATAGGGAGGTACTATCTCCAACGTGGTTTTCCAATGAAAACTGCAGGAACTTCAAAACGGCACAAGGAAACAGACTGAGAATCCAGAGTAAAATTTGCTCCTGCAGCCTGTACCCTTTCTGCTAGATGAACGAAAGTCTTTCCACATGCTCCATTCTGAGAGATAATTGTGTGTGAATGCTGTCTTTCACGTAGCTTTTTGGGAACACAAAGATTCTTTTCAGTTGCAAACTACACCCAATACTTATATAAGGGGAGGTACAAGCTGGAAAACGGTTGTAGAGTGAAAACTGCAGGAACATCAGTCCAACACTAGGAAACAGACTGAGAATCCATAGAAAAATTTTAACCTGTAGCCCGTTCCATTTGTGCTAGATGAAAGAACGTCTCTCCACATGCTCCGTTCTGGGAGATATTTGTGAAATAAGGCCTTTCTTCACATAGCGTGTTGGGAACACAAAGTTTCTTTTCAGTTGAAAACTACACTCCATACATATATATGTAGTTAAACTAGCTCCAAATCGATTTTACAGTGAAATCTGCAGGAAGTTCATATTGGCAGTTTGAAAATGTCCGTGAAACCAGAGTAAAAGTTTCACCAACAGCCCGTTCCATCTGTGCTAAATGAACGATCATCTCTCCACATGCTCAGTTCTGAGTGATAAGTGTGTGTGAAAGCCGTCTTACACATAGCTTGTTTGGAACACAAGGTTTCTTTACAATTGCAATCTACAATCCATACATTTATAGGGATGTACTATCTCCAACTTGGTTTTCCATTGAAAACTGCAGGAACTTCAAAACGGCACAAGGAAACAGACTGAGAATCCAGAGTAAAATTTGCTCCTGCAGCCTGTACCCTTCCCGCTAGATGAACGAAAGTCTCTGCACATGCTCAATTCTGAGAGATAAGTGTGTGAGAATGCTGTCTTTCACGTAGCTTTTTGGGAACACGAAGATTCTTTTCAGTTGCAAACTACACCCAATACTTATATATGGGGAGGTACAAGCTGGAAAACGGTTGTAGAGTGAAAACTGCAGGAACATCAGTCCAACACTAGGAAACAGACTGAGAATCCAGAGTAAAATTTTGTCCTGTATCCGTTCCCTTTGTGCTAGATGAACGAACGTCTCTCCACATGCTCCGTTCTGGGAGATATTTGTGAAATAAGGCCTTTCTTCACATAGCGTGTTGGGAACACAAAGTTTCTTTTCAGTTGAAAACTACACTCCATACATATATATGTAGTTAAACTAGCTGCAAATCGATTTTACAGTGAAATCTGCAGGAAGTTCATATTGGCACTTTGAAAATGTCCGTGAAACCAGAGTAAAATTTTCAACAACAGCCCGTTCCATCTGTGCTAAATGAACGATCGTCTCTCCACATGCTCAGTTCTGAGAGATAAGTGTGTGTGAAAGCCGTCTCACACATAGCTTGTTTGGAACACAAGGTTTCTTTACAATTGCAATCTACAATCCATATATTTATAGGGAGGTACTATCTCCAACTTGGTTTTCCAATGAAAACTGCAGGAACTTCAAAACGGCACAAGGAAACAGACTGAGAATCCAGAGTAATATTTGCTCCTGCAGCCTTTACCCTTTCCGCTAGATGAACGAAAGTCTCTCCACATGCTCAGTTCTCAGAGTTAATTGTGTGTGAAATCCGTCTTTCACCTAGCTTGTTTGGAACTCAATGTTTCTTATCAATTGCAAAGAAACTTCCTTAAATATATATGTGGCTCTACTAGCTGCAACTCGACTTTATAGTGAAATCTGCAGGAACTCAACCCGGCACTATGAAACTGTCTGGGAAAACAGAGTAAAAATTTCTCCTACAGCCCATTCTATTTGTGCTAGATGAACGAACGTCTCTCCACATGATCAGTCCTGGGAGATAATTGTGTGTTAATGCCGTACTTCACCGAGCTTGTTTCTAACACAAAGTTTCTTTTCAGTTGCAAATTTCACCACATACATATATATTGGTTGTTACTAGCTCCAAGAAGTTTTTACAGTGAAAATTGCCAGAACATACAACCGGAACTAGGAAACAGATTGAGAATCCTGTGTAATAGTATCCCCTTCAGGCTTTTCCCTTTCCACTAGATGAACGAACGTCTCTTCACATGCTAAGTTCTGAGAGATAATTGTGTTTGAAAGCTGTTTCAAACATACGTTGTTCGGAAAACAAAGTTTCTTTTCATTTGCAAACCACAATCCGTACATATATATTAGGGGCTAAGAGCTCCATCTCGTTTTTACAGTGAAAATTGCAGGAAATTCAAACAGGCACTTAGAAACAGGCTGAGAAACGAGTGTAAAACTTTTTCCTGCTAATTGTTCCCTTTTTGCTAGTTGAACGAATGTCTCTCAACATGCTCAGTTCTGAGGGATAATTTTGTGTGAAAGCCGTCCTTCACCTAGCTTATTGAGAACACAAAGTTTCTTTCAGTTGCTATCTACACTCCGTACATATATGGGGAGGCACTAGCTCCAACTCAGCTTAACAGTCAAAACGGCAGGAACGTCAAACTGGCACTTAGAAACAGGTTGAGAAACGACTGTAAAAGTTTCTCCTGATAATCTTTCACATTGTGCTAGTTGAAAGAACGTCACTATACCTGCTCAGTCCTGAGAGATAAGTGTTTGTGAAAGCCGTCCTTCAAATAGCTTGTTGGGAACACATAGTTACATTTCAGTTGCATTCTACACTCCATACATTTATAGGGAGGTGATAGCTCCAACTTGGTTTTCCAGTGAAAACTGCAGGAAATTCAAACCGGCACTAGGAACCAGGCAGAGAAACCAGAGAAATATTTTCTCCTGCAAACCGTTCCCTTTGTGTTAGATGAATGAACGTCTCTCCACATCTCAGTTCGGAGAGATAATTGTGTGTGAAAGCCGTCCTTCAGCTAGCTTGTTGGGAACACATTGTTTCCTTTCAGTTGCAAACTACAATCCATGCATATATATTTGGAGGTACAAGCTCCAAGTCGTTTTAAAAGTGAAAATTACAGGAACATCCAACCGGCACTAGGAAACAGGCAGAGAAAGCAGAGTAAAAGTTTATCCTGCAAACCGTTCACTTTGTGCTAGATGAATGAAAATCTCCCCTCATGATCAGTCTTGAGAGATAATTGTGTGTGAATGCCGTACTTCATCGAGCTTGTTTCTAACACAAAGTTTCTTTTCAGTTGCAAACTTCACCACATACATATATATTGGTAGTTACAAGCTCCAACAAGGTTTTACAGTGAAAATTGCAGGAACATCCAACCAGAACTAGGAAACAGCCTGAGAATCCAGAGTAAAAGTTTCCCCTTCAGCCTTTTCCCTTTCCACTAGATGAACGAACGTCTCTTCACATGCTTATTTCTGAGAGATAATTGGGTTTGAAAGCCGTCCTTCACCTACCTTGTTCGGAAAACATAGTTTCTTTACAGTTGCAAACTACTAATCCATACATATATATTAGGGGGTAATAGCTCCATCCCGTTTTTACAGTGAAAATAGCAGGAAATTCAAACAGACACTTAGAAACATGCTGAGAAACGAGTGTAAAACTTTTTTCTGCTAATCGTTCCATTTTTGCTAGTTGAAGAAAAGTCACTCCACATGCTCCATTCTGAGAGATATGTGTGTGTGAATGCTGTCTTTCACTTAGCATTTTGGGAACACAAAGATTCTTTTCAGTTGCAAAATACACCCAATACTTATATAAGGGGAGCTACAAGCTGGAAAATGGTTGTAGAGTGAAAACTGCAGGAACATCAGAACAACACTAGGAAACAGACTGAGAATCCAGAGTAAAATTATATCCTGTAGCCCGTTCCCTTTCTGCTAGATGAACGAACGTCTCTCTATATGCTCCGTTCTGGGAGAAATTTGTGATATAAGTCCTTACTTCACATAGCGTGTTGGGAACACAAAGTTTCTTTTCAGTTGAAAACTACACTCCATAGATATATGTGTAGTTAAACTAGCTCCAAATCGATTTTACAGTGATATCTGCAGGAAGTTCATATTGGCACTTTGAAAATGTCTGTGAAACCAGAGTAAAAATTTCACCAACAGCCCGTTCCATCTGTGCTAAATGAACGATCGTCTCTCCACATGCTCAGTTCTGAGACATAAGTGTGTGTGAAAGCCGTCTTACAAATAGCTTGTTTGGTACACAAGGTTTTTTTACAATTGCAATCTACAATACATAAATTTATAGAGAGGTACTACCTCCAAATTGGTTTTCCAATGAAACTGCAAGAATTTCAAAACTGCACAAGGTAACAGACTGAGAATCCAGAGTAAAATTTGCTCCTGCAGCCTGTTCCTTTTCCGCTACATGAACGAACGTCTCTCCACATGCTCAGTTCTGAGATATAAGTGTGTGTGAAAGCCATCCTTTAACTAGCTTGTTTGGAACTCAATGTATCTTTTCAATGGCAAACAAATCTCCTTAAATATATATGTGGCTGTAATAGCTGCAACTCGATTTTATAGTGAAATCTGCAGGAACTCAAACCGGCACTATGAAACTGTCTGAGAAAACAGAATAAAAATTTCTCCTACAACCAATTCCATTTGTGCTAGACGAACGAAAGTCTCTCAACATGATCAGTTCTGAGAAATACGTGTGTAAGAAAGCCGTCATTCACCTAGCTTGTTGGAAACACAAAGTTCCTTTACAGTTGCAGACAACAGCCCCTATATTTATATTTGTATGTAATAGCTCCAACTCGGTTGAATAGTGAAAACTGCAGGAAATACAACCCGGCATTTAGAAAAATGCTGAGAAATGACTATAAAAAGCTCCCCTGCAACACGTTCCCCTTGTGCTAGTTGAACGATCGTCACTCCACACCCTCCGTTCTGAGAGATAAGTGTGTGTGAAAGCCGTCCTTTATATACCTTGTTAGGAACACAAAGTTCCTTTTCAGTTGTAAACAACACTCCATACATATATATGGGGTGGTACAAGTTAGAACACGGTTGTACATTGAAAACTGCAGGAACTTCAAACCAAAACTAGGATACAGATTGAGAAACCAGAGTAAAAGTTTCTCCTGCAGCCCGTTCCCTTGTGCTAGATGGATGAAAGTCTCTAAACATGCTCATTTCTGAGAGATATTTTTGAGTGAAAGCCGTCCTTCATCTAGCTTTTTGGGAACACAAAGTTTCTTTTAAGATGCAAACATCACTACATACATATATATAAGGAAGTACAAGCTCAAACTAGGTGTTACAGTGAAAATTGCAAGAACATCCAACTGGCACTAGGAAATAGGCTGAGAAAGCAGAGTAAATTTCTCCTGCAAACCATTCATTTTGTGCTAAATGAACGAACGTCTCTCCACATGCTCCGTTCTGAGAGATAGTTGTGTGTGAATGTCGTACTTCACCTAGCTTGTTCAACACACAAAGTTTCTTTTGATTTGCAAAGTACAATCCATACATATATATTGGGAGGTACTAGCTCCAACTCTGTTTTACAGTAAAAATTGCAGGAACTTCCATCTGGCACTAGGAAACATGCTGAGAAAGCAGAGTAAAAGTTTCTCCTGCAACCCGTTCAATTTGAGCTAGATGAACGAACGTCTCTTCACATGCTCAGTACTGAGAGATAATTTAGTGTGAAAGCCGTCCTTCACCTAGCTTGTTGGGAACTCAAAGTTACTTTCCAGTTGCAATCTACAGTCCACACAGTTTTATTTGTATGTACAGGCTCCAAATCTGTTTAACAGTGAAAACTGCAGGAACTTCAATCAGGCACTTAGAAATATCCTGAGAAATGAATGTAATAGTTTCTCCAGCAAATCGTTCCATTGGTGCTTGTTGAAGGAACGTCAGTCCAAATGCTCCATTCTGAGAGATAAGTGTGTGTGAATGCCGTCCTTCACCTAGCTTGTTGGGAACACATATTTCCTTTACAGTTGCAATTTACACTCCACAAATTTGTGGGGAGGAAATAGCTCCAACTCGGTTTACCAGTGAAAACTGAAGGAAATTCAAACCGGCACTAGGAAACATGCTGAGAAAACAGAGAAAAATTTTGTGCTGCAACCCGTTCCCTTTGTGCTAGATGAATGAATGTCTCTCCATATGCTCTGTTCTGAGAGAAAATTGTGTGTGAATGACGTCCTTCACTTAGCATCTTGGGGACACAAAACTTCTTTTCATTTGCATACTACACTCCATACATATATATAGGGAGGTACTAGTTCCAACTCGGTTTTACAGTGAAACTTCAGGAATTTCAAAGCAGAACAAGGAAACAGACTTAGAAACCAGATTAAAACTTTCTCCGGCAAACCGCTCCCTTTGTGCTAGAAGAACGAAAGTCATTCTACGTGCTCCGTTCTGAGAGAAAAGAGTATGTGAAAGCCGTCCTTCACCTAGATTGTTGTGAACAGAAAGATTCTTTTCAGCTGCAAACTACACTCCGTACATATACATGGGGTGGTACTAGTTCCTACTCGGTTTTCCAGTGAAAGCTGCAGGAACTTCTAAACGGCACTAGGAAACAGACTGAGGAACGAGAGTAAAAGTTTCTCCTGCAGAATTTTCCCATTGTGTTAGATGAAAAAAGGTTTCTCCACATGCTCAGTTCTGAGAAATATATGTGTGTGAAAGCCGTCTTACACGTAGATAGTTTGGAACACAAAGTTTCTTTCCAGTTGCAGTCAAAACTCGATACATATATGGGTAGGTACTAGCTCCAACTTGGTTTTCCATTGAAAACTGCAGGAAGTTCAAACCGGCACTAGGAAAAAGGCTGAGCAACCAGAGTAAAATTTTCTCTTGCAACCCGTTCCCTTTGAGCTAGATGAAGGAAAGTCTCTCCACATCTCAGTTCTGAGATATAAGTGTGTGTGAAAGCCGTCCTTCAAATAGCTTGTTAGGAACACAAAGTATATTTTCATTTGTATATTACACTCCATACATACATTTTGCGTGGTACAAGGTCCAACACTTTTGTACAGTGAAAACTGTAAGATCTTCAAACCGAATCTAGGAAATAGTCTGAGAATCCAGAGTAAATGTTTCTCCTACAGCCAATTCTCTAGTGCTAGATGAACTAACGTCTCTAAACATGCTCATTTCTGGGAGATATTTGTGAGTTAAACCGTCCTTCAACTAGCTATCTGGGAACACATAGTTTGTTTTCAGTTTCAAACTTCAATGAATACATATATATTGGGAGGTACAAGCTCAAACTCGGTGTTACAGTGAAAATTGCAAGATATCCAACAGGCAGTAAGAAATGGGCTGAGAATGCAGAGTAAATTTTCTCCTGCCACCCATTCATTTTGTGCTAGATGAGCAAATGTCTCTCCACATGCTCAGTTGTGAGGGATATGTGTGTGTGAAAGCCTTCCTTCAACTAGCATGTTGGGAACACAAAGTTTCTTTTCAGTTTCAAACTATACTCCTTACATTTATATAGGGTTGTACAAGCTCAAACTCGGTTTTACAGTGAAAACTGCAAGAACTTCAAACCCAAACGAGGAAACAGTCTGAGAAACCAGAATTAAAGTTTCCCGTGCAACCCGATCCTTTTGTTCTTGATGAACAATCATCCCTCCACTTGCTCAGTTCTGAGAGAAAACTGTGTGTGAAAGCCGAACTTCACCTAGCTGTTTGGGAACACAAAGTTTCTTTTCAGTTGCAAACTACAATCTATACACATATATGGAGAGGTAAAAGCTCCAACTCGATTTACTGTGAAAACTATAGGAACTTCAAACCGGCACTAGGAAACATATTCAGAAACCGGAGTAAAATCTTCTCCTGCAAATTGTTCCTTTGTGGTAGATTAACAAATGTCTCTCTACATGCTCATTTGTGAATGATAATTGTGTGTGAAAGCCATACTTCACATAGCTTGTTAGGAACCTAAATTTTCTTTTCAGTTGCAAAATACACTCCATTCTTATAAATGGGGATGTGCAGTCTCCAACACGATTTTACAGTGAAAAATGCAAGAAATTGAAACCGACACTATGAAACAGACTGAGAATCCAGAGTAAGAGTTTCACCTGCAGCCCATTCCCTTTGTGGTAGATGAGCGAACATCTCTCCACATGCTGAGTTCTGAGAGAATAGTGTGTGTGAAATCATACCTTCACCTAACTTGTGGGGAACACAAAGTTTCTTTTCAGTTTCAAACTATACTCCATACATTTATATAGGGTTGTACAAGCTCAAACTCGGTTTTACAGTGAAAACTGCAAGAACTTCAAACCCAAACGAGGAAACAGTCTGAGAAACCAGAATTAAAGTTTCCCATGCAACCCGATCCTTTTGTTCTAGATGAACAAGCGTCCCTCCACTTGCTCAGTTCTAAGAGAAAACTGTGTGTGAAAGCCGAACTTCACCTAGCTGTTTGGGAACACAAAGTTTCTTTTCAGTTGCAAACTACAATCTATACATATATATGGAGACGTAAAAGCTCCAACTCGATTTACTGTGAAAACTATAGGAACTTCAATCCGGCACTAGGAAACATATTCAGAAACCGGAGTAAAATCTTCTCCTGCAAATTGTTCCCTTTGTGCTAGATTAACAAATGTCTCTCTACATGCTCATTTCTGAATGATAATTGTGTGTGAAAGCCATACTTCACATAGCTTGTTAGGAACCTAAATTTTCTTTTCAGTTGCAAAATACACTCCATTCTTATAAATGGGGATGTGCAGTCTCCAACACGATTTTACAGTGAAAAATGCAAGAAATTGAAACCGACACTATGAAACAGACTGAGAATCCAGAGTAAGAGTTTCACCTGCAGCCCATTCCCTTTGTGGTAGATGAGCGAACATCTCTCCACATGCTTAGTTCTGAGAGATAAGTGTGTGTGAATTCATACCTTCACCTAACTTGTGGGGAACACAAAGTTACTTTTCAGTTGCAAAATATAATCCAAAAATATATATGAGAATTACTAGCTCCAACTCGGTTTTACAGTTGAAACTGCAGGAACTTCAAACCCAAACATGTAAACAGTGTGAGAAACCAGAATTAAAGTTTCCCATGCAACCCGTTGCTTTTGTGCTAGTTGAACGATCGTCTCTTCACTTGCTCAGTTCTGAGAAGAATCTTTGTTTGAAAGCCGTCCTTCACCTAGCTTGTTGGGAACACAAAGATTCTTTTCAGGTGCAAACTGCACTCCATTAATATATATTGGAAGGTACTAGCTCCAAATCCGTTTTACAGTGAATATTGCAGGAACTTCAAACAGGCACTAGGAAACAGTTTGAGAAACCAGAGTAAAATTTTCTCTTGCAACCTGTTCCCTTTGAGCTAGAAGAAGGAACATCTCTCTACATCACAGTTATGAGAGATAAGTGTGTGTGAAATCCGTCCTTCACCAATCATGTTCGGAAGACAAAGTTTTTTTAAGTTGCAAACTGCTCTCCATACTTATATATTGGAAGGTACTAGCTGCAAATCCTTTTTACAGTGAATATTGCAGGAACTTCAAACCGGCACTAGGAAACAGGCTGAGAAATGACTGTGAAAGATTCTCCTGCAACTCCTTCCCTTTGTGCGAGTTGAACAAACTTCAATCCACATGCTCCGTTCTGAGAGATATTTGTGTGTGAAAGCCGTATTTAACTAGCTTCTTAGGAACACAAAGATTCTTTTCAGTTGCAAACTACACTCCATAAATATATATGGGGTGTTAGCTCCAAATTGGTTTTCCAGTGAAAACTGCAGGAACTTCAAACCGGCACTAGGAAAAAGGCTGAGCAACCAGAGTAAAATTTTCTCTTGCAACCAGTTCCCTTTGAGCTAGATGAAGGAACGTCTCTCCACATCTCAGTTCTGAGAGATAAGTGTGTGTGAAAGCCGTCCTTCAAATAGCTTGTTAGGAACACAAAGATTCTTTTCAGTTGTAAATTACACTCCATACATACATTTGTGGTGGCACAACCTACAACACGTTTGAAGAGTGAAAAATGTAGGAACTTCAAACCGAACCTAGGAAATTGACTGAGAATTCAGAGTAAAGATTTTGCCTAAAGCCCGTTCATTTTGTGCTAGATGAACTAACGTCTCTAAACATGCTCATTTCTGGGAGATATTTGTGATTTAAAGCCGTCCTTCAACTAGCTATCTGGGAACACAAAGTTTGTTTTCAGTTTCAAACTTCAATGAATACATATATATTGGGAGGTACAAGCTCAAACACGGTGTTACAGTGAAAATTGAAAGAACATCCAACCGGCACTTGGAAACAGGCTGAGAAAGCAGAGTAAAGTTTCTCCTGCAACACATTCATTTTGAGCGAGATGAACAAACTTCTCTCCACATGCTCAGTTGTGAGGAATAAGTGTGTGTGAAAGCCGTTCTTCACCTAGCATGTTGGGAACACAAAGTTCCTTTTCAGTTTAAAACTACACTCCATATATTTATATGGGGAGGTACAAGCTGAAACTCGGTTTTACAGTGGAAACTGCAGGAATTTCAAACCCAAACGAGGAAACAGTCTGAGAAACCAGAATTATAGATTCCAATGCAACCTGTTCCATTTGTGCTAGATGAACGAACGTCTCTCCACTTGCTTAGTTCTGAGAGATAAGTGTGTGTGAAAACCTTCTTACAAGTAGCTTGTTTGGAACCCAAAGATTCTTTTCAGTTGCAAACTACAATCTATACACATATATGGAGAGGTAAAAGCTCCAACTCGATTTTACTGTGAAAACTATAGGAACTTCAAACCAGCTCTAGGAAACATACTGAGAAACAGGAGTAAACGTTTCCCCTGCAAATTGTTCCCTTTTTGCTAGATTAACATATGTCTCTCTACATGCTCATTTCTGAATGATAATTGTGTGTGAAAGCCATACTTCACATAGCTTGTTAGGATCCCAGAGTTTCTTTTCAGTTGCCAAATACACTCCATTTTTTATATGGGGATGTACAAGCTCCAACACGATTTTACAGTTAAAACACCATGAACGTGAAACCGACACTAGGAAACAGTCTGAGAATCTAGAGTAAAAGTTTCTCCTGCAGCCCATTCCCTTTTTGCTAGATGAATGAACATCTCTCAACCTCTCAGTTATTAGAGATAAGTGTGTGTGAAAGCCGTCCTTCAAATAGTTTGTTAGGAACACAAATTTTCTATTCATTTGGAAACTACATCCATACATATGTATGGGGAGGTATAAGCTAGGACACGGTTGTACAGTGAAAACTGCAGGAACTTCAAACCAGCACTAGGAAACAGACTCAGAAACGAGAGTAATATCTTCTCCTGCAGTCCATTCCAACTGTGCTATATGAACAAAGTCTCTCCACATGTTCATTTCTGAGAAATATATGCGTGTGAAAGCCGTCTTACACGTAGCTTTTTTGGAACACAAAGTTTCTTTTCAGTTGCAATCTACACTCCATACATATATGGGAGGTTCAAGCTCCAACTCGGTTTTCCTGTGAGAACTGCAGGAATTTCAAACTGGCACTAGGAAACAGTTTGAGAAACCAGAGTAAAATTTTCTCTTGCAACCCGTTCCCTTTGAGCTAGATGAAGGAACATCTCTCTACATCACAGTTCTGAGATATAAGTTTGTGTGAAATCCGACCTTCACGAATCATGTTTGGAACACAGTGTTTCTTTTCAGTTGCAAACTACACTCTAGACTTATATATGGGGAGGTAATACCTCCAACTCGGTTTTACTGTGAAAACTACATGTACTTCAAACCGGCACTTGGAAACAGACTGAGAAACGGGAGTAAAATCTCTTCTGCAGCCATTCTCATGGTGCTAGATGAACAAAAGTCCCTCCACAAGCTCAGATCTGAGAGATAATTGTGTGTGAAAGCCATAAATTACCTACCTTGTTCAGAACACAAAGTTTCTTTTCAGTTGCAAACTACAATCCATGCATATTTTTAGGAAGGTACTAACTCCAACAAGATTTTACAGTGAAAATTGCAGGAATTTTCATCCGGCATTAGGAAACATGCTTAGAAATGACTGTAAACTTTTCCCCTGCATCTGGTTTCCTTTGTGTGAGTTGAACGAACTTCACTCCACATGATTCGTTCTGAGAGATAAGTGTGTGTGAAAGCCGTCCTTCACCTAGCTTGTTGGGAACACAAAGTTTCTTTTCAGTTGCAAACTACACTCTAGAGATATATATGGGGATGTAATACCTCCAAGTCTGTTTTACTGTGAAAACCACAGAAACTTCAACCCGGCACTTGGAAACAGACTGAGAAAAGGGAGTAATAGCTTTTTCTGCATTCCTTTCTCATTGTTCTAGATGAACAAACGTCTCTCCACATGCTCAGTCAGAGAGATAATTGTGTGTGAAAGCCATCCTTCACCTAGCTTGTTCAGAACACAAAGTTCTTTTCAGTTGCAAACAGCAATCCATACATATATATATGAATGTACTTACTCCAACTCCGTTTTACCAAGAATATTGCAGGAACCTCCATCCGGCACTAGTAAACAGGCTGAGAAACGACTGTAAAAGTTTCTCCTGCAACTCGTTCCCTCTGTGCGAGGTGAACGAACGTCACTCCACCTGCTCAGTCCTGAGAGATAAGTGTTGTGAAAGCCGTCCTTCAAATAGCTTGTTGGGAAAACATAGTTACTTTTCAGTTGCAATCTACACTCCATACATTTATAGGGAGGTGATAGCTCCAACTTGGTTTTCCATGAAAAATGCAGGAAATTCAAACCGGCACTAGGAACCAGGCAGAGAAACCAGAGAAATATTTTCTCCTGCAAACCATTCCCTTTGTGTTAGATGAACGAACGTCTCTCCACATCTCAGTTCTGAGAGATAATTGTGTGAAAGCCGTCCTTCACCTAGCTTGTTGGGAACTCATTGTTTCTTTTAATTTGCAAACTACAATCCATGCATTTATATTTGGAGGTACAAGCTCCAACTCTTTTTAAAGTGAAAATTACAGGAACATCCACCCGGCACTAGGAAACAGGCAGAGAAAGCAGAGTAAAAATTTATCCTGCAACCCGTTCACTTTGTGCTAGATGAATGAAAGTCTCCCCACATGCTAATTTCTGAGAGATATGTGTGTGTGAAAGTCGTCCTTTCACTAGATTGTTGGGAAAACATAGTTCCTTTTCAGTGAAAACTACAATCCATACATATATATGGCCAGGTACTAGTTCCAACTCGGATTTACTGTGAAAACTGCAGGAACTTCAAACAGGCACTATGAAACAGACTGAGGAACGAGAGTAAAATCTGCTCCTGCAGCCCATTCCCATTGTGCTAGATGAAAAAACGTCTCTCCACATGCTCAGCTCTGAGACATAAGTGTGTGTGAAAGCCGTCTTACACATAGCTAGTTTGGAACACAAGGTTTCCTTACAGTTGCAATCTACAATCCATACATTTATAGGGAGGTACTATCTGCAACATGGTTTTCCAATGAAAACTGCAGGAACTTCAAAACGGCACAAGGAAACAGACTGAGAATCCAGAGTAAAACTTGCTCCTGCAGCCTGTTCCCTTTCCGCTAGTTGAACGAACGTCTCTCCACGTGCTCAGGTCTGAGAGATAATTGTGTGTGAAAGCCGTCCTTCACCTAGCTTGTTTGGAACTCAAAGTTTCTTTTCAATGGCAAACAAACCTCCTTATATGTATATGTGGCTGTACTAGCTGCAACTCGATTTTATAGTGAATTTTGCAGGAACTCAAACCGGCACTATGAAACTGTCTGGGAAATCAGAGTAAAAATTTCTCCTACAGCCCATTCCATTTGTGCTAGACGAACGAACGTCTCTCCACATGATCAGTTCTGAGAAATACGTGTGTAAGAAAGCCGTCATTCACCTAGCTTGTTGGAAACACAAAGTTCCTTTACAGTTGCAGACAACAGCCCCTATATTTATATTTGTATGTAATAGCTCCAACTCGGTTTAATAGTGAAAACTGCAGGAAATACAACCCGGCATTTAGAAAAATGCTGAGAAATGACTATAAAAAGCTCCCCTGCAACACGTTCCCCTTGTGCTAGTTGAACGAACGTCACTCCACACCCTCCGTTCTGAGAGATAAGTGTGTGTGAAAGCCGTCCTTTATATACCTTGTTAGGAACACAAAGTTCCTTTTCAGTTGTAAACAACACTCCATACATATATATGGGGTGGTACAAGTTAGAACACGGTTGTACATTGAAAACTGCAGGAACTTCAAACCAAAACTAGGATACAGATTGAGAAACCAGAGTAAAAGTTTCTCCTGCAGCCCGTTCCCTTGTGCTAGATGGATGAAAGTCTCTAAACATGCTCATTTCTGAGAGATATTTTTGAGTGAAAGCCGTCCTTCATCTAGCTTTTTGGGAACACAAAGTTTCTTTTAAGATGCAAACATCACTACATACATATATATAAGGAAGTACAAGCTCAAACTAGGTGTTACAGTGAAAATTGCAAGAACATCCAACTGGCACTAGGAAATAGGCTGAGAAAGCAGAGTAAATTTCTCCTGCAAACCATTCATTTTGTGCTAAATGAACGAACGTCTCTCCACATGCTCCGTTCTGAGAGATAGTTGTGTGTGAATGTCGTACTTCACCTAGCTTGTTCAACACACAAAGTTTCTTTTGAGTTGCAAAGTACAATCCATACATATATATTGGGAGGTACTAGCTCCAACTCTGTTTTACAGTAAAAATTGCAGGAACTTCCATCTGGCACTAGGAAACAGGCTGAGAAAGCAGAGTAAAAGTTTCTCCTGCAACCCGTTCAATTTGAGCTAGATGAACGAACGTCTCTTCACATGCTCAGTACTGAGAGATAATTTAGTGTGAAAGCCGTCCTTCACCTAGCTTGTTGGGAACTCAAAGTTACTTTCCAGTTGCAATCTACAGTCCACACATTTTTATTTGTATGTACAGGCTCCAAATCTGTTTAACAGTGAAAACTGCAGGAACTTCAATCAGGCACTTAGAAATATCCTGAGAAATGAATGTAATAGTTTCTCCAGCAAATCGTTCCATTGGTGCTTGTTGAAGGAACGTCAGTCCAAATGCTCCATTCTGAGAGATAAGTGTGTGTGAATGCCGTCCTTCACCTAGCTTGTTGGGAACACATATTTCCTTTACAGTTGCAATTTACACTCCACAAATTTGTGGGGAGGAAATAGCTCCAACTCGGTTTACCAGTGAAAACTGAAGGAAATTCAAACCGGCACTAGGAAACATGCTGAGAAAACAGAGAAAAATTTTGTGCTGCAACCCGTTCCCTTTGTGCTAGATGAATGAATGTCTCTCCATATGCTCTGTTCTGAGAGAAAATTGTGTGTGAATGACGTCCTTCACTTAGCATCTTGGGGACACAAAACTTCTTTTCATTTGCATACTACACTCCATACATATATATAGGGAGGTACTAGTTCCAACTCGGTTTTACAGTGAAACTTCAGGAATTTCAAAGCAGAACAAGGAAACAGACTTAGAAACCAGATTAAAACTTTCTCCGGCAAACCGCTCCCTTTGTGCTAGAAGAACGAAAGTCATTCTACGTGCTCCGTTCTGAGAGAAAAGAGTATGTGAAAGCCGTCCTTCACCTAGATTGTTGTGAACAGAAAGATTCTTTTCAGCTGCAAACTACACTCCGTACATATACATGGGGTGGTACTAGTTCCTACTCGGTTTTCCAGTGAAAGCTGCAGGAACTTCTAAACGGCACTAGGAAACAGACTGAGGAACGAGAGTAAAAGTTTCTCCTGCAGAATTTTCCCATTGTGCTAGATGAAAAAAGGTTTCTCCACATGCTCAGTTCTGAGAAATATATGTGTGTGAAAGCCGTCTTACACGTAGATAGTTTGGAACACAAAGTTTCTTTCCAGTTGCAGTCAAAACTCGATACATATATGGGTAGGTACTAGCTCCAACTTGGTTTTCCAGTGAAAACTGCAGGAAGTTCAAACCGGCACTAGGAAAAAGGCTGAGAAACCAGAGTAAAATTTTCTCTTGCAACCAGTTCCCTCTGAGCTAGATGAAGGAACGTCTCTCCACATCTCAGTTCTGAGAGATAAGTGTGTGTGAAAGCCGTCCTTCAAATAGCTTGTTAGGAACACAAAGATTCTTTTCAGTTGTAAATTACACTCCATACATACATTTGTGTTGGCACAAGCTAGAACACGTTTGAAGAGTGAAAAATGTAGGAACTTCAAACCGAACCTAGGAAATAGACTGAGAATTCAGAGTAAAGATTTTGCCTAAAGCCCGTTCATTTTGTGCTAGATGAACTAACGTCTCTAAACATGCTCATTTCTGGGAGATATTTGTGATTTAAAGCCGTCCTTCAACTAGCTATCTGGGAACACAAAGTTTGTTTTCAGTTTCAAACTTCAATGAATACATATATATTGGGAGGTACAAGCTCAAACACGGTGTTACAGTGAAAATTGAAAGAACATCCAACCGGCACTTGGAAACAGGCTGAGAAAGCAGAGTAAAGTTTCTCCTGCAACACATTCATTTTGAGCGAGATGAACAAACTTCTCTCCACATGCTCAGTTGTGAGGAATAAGTGTGTGTGAAAGCCGTTCTTCACCTAGCATGTTGGGAACACAAAGTTCCTTTTCAGTTTAAAACTACACTCCATATATTTATATGGGGAGGTACAAGCTGAAACTCGGTTTTACAGTGGAAACTGCAGGAATTTCAAACCCAAACGAGGAAACAGTCTGAGAAACCAGAATTATAGATTCCAATGCAACCTGTTCCATTTGTGCTAGATGAACGAACATCTATCCACTTGCTTAGTTCTGAGAGATAAGTGTGTGTGAAAACCTTCTTACAAGTAGCTTGTTTGGAACCCAAAGATTCTTTTCAGTTGCAAACTACAATCTATACACATATATGGAGAGGTAAAAGCTCCAACTCGATTTTACTTTGAAAACTATAGGAACTTCAAACCAGCTCTAGGAAACATACTGAGAAACAGGAGTAAACGTTTCCCCTGCAAATTGTTCCCTTTTTGCTAGATTAACATATGTCTCTCTACATGCTCATTTCTGAATGATAATTGTGTGTGAAAGCCATACTTCACATAGCTTGTTAGGATCCCAGAGTTTCTTTTCAGTTGCCAAATACACTCCATTTTTTATATGGGGATGTACAAGCTCCAACACGATTTTACGGTTAAAACACCATGAACGTGAAACCGACACTAGGAAACAGTCTGAGAATCTAGAGTAAAAGTTTCTCCTGCAGCCCATTCCCTTTTTGCTAGATGAATGAACATCTCTCCACCTCTCAGTTATTAGAGATAAGTGTGTGTGAAAGCCGTCCTTCAAATAGTTTGTTAGGAACACAAATTTTCTATTCATTTGGAAACTACATTCCATACATATGTATGGGGAGGTATAAGCTAGGACACGGTTGTACAGTGAAAACTGCAGGAACTTCAAACCAGCACTAGGAAACAGACTCAGAAACGAGAGTAATATCTTCTCCTGCAGTCCATTCCAACTGTGCTATATGAACAAAGTCTCTCCACATGTTCATTTCTGAGAAATATATGCGTGTGAAAGCCGTCTTACACGTAGCTTTTTTGGAACACAAAGTTTCTTTTCAGTTGCAATCTACACTCCATACATATATGGGAGGTTCAAGCTCCAACTCGGTTTTCCTGTGAGAACTGCAGGAATTTCAAACTGGCACTAGGAAACAGTTTGAGAAACCAGAGTAAAATTTTCTCTTGCAACCCGTTCCCTTTGAGCTAGATGAAGGAACATCTCTCTACATCACAGTTCTGAGATATAAGTTTGTGTGAAATCCGACCTTCACGAATCATGTTTGGAACACAGTGTTTCTTTTCAGTTGCAAACTACACTCTAGACTTATATATGGGGAGGTAATACCTCCAACTCGGTTTTACTGTGAAAACTACATGTACTTCAAACCGGCACTTGGAAACAGACTGAGAAACGGGAGTAAAATCTCTTCTGCAGCCATTCTCATGGTGCTAGATGAACAAAAGTCCCTCCACAAGCTCAGATCTGAGAGATAATTGTGTGTGAAAGCCATAAATTACCTACCTTGTTCAGAACACAAAGTTTCTTTTCAGTTGCAAACTACAATCCATGCATATTTTTAGGAAGGTACTAACTCCAACAAGATTTTACACTGAAAATTGCAGGAATTTTCATCCGGCATTAGGAAACATGCTTAGAAATGACTGTAAACTTTTCCCCTGCATCTGGTTTCCTTTGTGTGAGTTGAACGAACTTCACTCCACATGATTCGTTCTGAGAGATAAGTGTGTGTGAAAGCCGTCCTTCACCTAGCTTGTTGGGAACACAAAGTTTCTTTTCAGTTGCAAACTACACTCTAGAGATATATATGGGGATGTAATACCTCCAAGTCTGTTTTACTGTGAAAACCACAGAAACTTCAACCCGGCACTTGGAAACAGACTGAGAAAAGGGAGTAATAGCTTTTTCTGCATTCCTTTCTCATTGTTCTAGATGAACAAACGTCTCTCCACATGCTCAGTCAGAGAGATAATTGTGTGTGAAAGCCGTCCTTCACCTAGCTTGTTCAGAACACAAAGTTCTTTTCAGTTGCAAACAGCAATCCATACATATATATATGAATGTACTTACTCCAACTCCGTTTTACCAAGAATATTGCAGGAACCTCCATCCGGCACTAGTAAACAGGCTGAGAAACGACTGTAAAAGTTTCTCCTGCAACTCGTTCCCTCTGTGCGAGGTGAACGAACGTCACTCCACCTGCTCAGTCCTGAGAGATAAGTGTTGTGAAAGCCGTCCTTCAAATAGCTTGTTGGGAAAACATAGTTACTTTTCAGTTGCAATCTACACTCCATACATTTATAGGGAGGTGATAGCTCCAACTTGGTTTTCCATGAAAAATGCAGGAAATTCAAACCGGCACTAGGAACCAGGCAGAGAAACCAGAGAAATATTTTCTCCTGCAAACCATTCCCTTTGTGTTAGATGAACGAACGTCTCTCCACATCTCAGTTCTGAGAGATAATTGTGTGAAAGCCGTCCTTCACCTAGCTTGTTGGGAACTCATTGTTTCTTTTAATTTGCAAACTACAATCCATGCATTTATATTTGGAGGTACAAGCTCCAACTCTTTTTAAAGTGAAAATTACAGGAACATCCACCCGGCACTAGGAAACAGGCAGAGAAAGCAGAGTAAAAATTTATCCTGCAACCCGTTCACTTTGTGCTAGATGAATGAAAGTCTCCCCACATGCTAATTTCTGAGAGATATGTGTGTGTGAAAGTCGTCCTTTCACTAGATTGTTGGGAAAACATAGTTCCTTTTCAGTGAAAACTACAATCCATACATATATATGGCCAGGTACTAGTTCCAACTCGGATTTACTGTGAAAACTGCAGGAACTTCAAACAGGCACTATGAAACAGACTGAGGAACGAGAGTAAAATCTGCTCCTGCAGCCCATTCCCATTGTGCTAGATGAAAAAACGTCTCTCCACATGCTCAGCTCTGAGACATAAGTGTGTGTGAAAGCCGTCTTACACATAGCTAGTTTGGAACACAAGGTTTCCTTACAGTTGCAATCTACAATCCATACATTTATAGGGAGGTACTATCTGCAACATGGTTTTCCAATGAAAACTGCAGGAACTTCAAAACGGCACAAGGAAACAGACTGAGAATCCAGAGTAAAACTTGCTCCTGCAGCCTGTTCCCTTTCCGCTAGTTGAACGAACGTCTCTCCACGTGCTCAGGTCTGAGAGATAATTGTGTGTGAAAGCCGTCCTTCACCTAGCTTGTTTGGAACTCAAAGTTTCTTTTCAATGGCAAACAAACCTCCTTATATGTATATGTGGCTGTACTAGCTGCAACTCGATTTTATAGTGAATTTTGCAGGAACTCAAACCGGCACTATGAAACTGTCTGGGAAATCAGAGTAAAAATTTCTCCTACAGCCCATTCCATTTGTGCTAGACGAACGAACGTCTCTCCACATGATCAGTTCTGAGAAATACGTGTGTAAGAAAGCCGTCATTCACCTAGCTTGTTGGAAACACAAAGTTCCTTTACAGTTGCAGACAACAGCCCCTATATTTATATTTGTATGTAATAGCTCCAACTCGGTTTAATAGTGAAAACTGCAGGAAATACAACCCGGCATTTAGAAAAATGCTGAGAAATGACTATAAAAAGCTCCCCTGCAACACGTTCCCCTTGTGCTAGTTGAACGAACGTCACTCCACACCCTCCGTTCTGAGAGATAAGTGTGTGTGAAAGCCGTCCTTTATATACCTTGTTAGGAACACAAAGTTCCTTTTCAGTTGTAAACAACACTCCATACATATATATGGGGTGGTACAAGTTAGAACACGGTTGTACATTGAAAACTGCAGGAACTTCAAACCAAAACTAGGATACAGATTGAGAAACCAGAGTAAAAGTTTCTCCTGCAGCCCGTTCCCTTGTGCTAGATGGATGAAAGTCTCTAAACATGCTCATTTCTGAGAGATATTTTTGAGTGAAAGCCGTCCTTCATCTAGCTTTTTGGGAACACAAAGTTTCTTTTAAGATGCAAACATCACTACATACATATATATAAGGAAGTACAAGCTCAAACTAGGTGTTACAGTGAAAATTGCAAGAACATCCAACTGGCACTAGGAAATAGGCTGAGAAAGCAGAGTAAATTTCTCCTGCAAACCATTCATTTTGTGCTAAATGAACGAACGTCTCTCCACATGCTCCGTTCTGAGAGATAGTTGTGTGTGAATGTCGTACTTCACCTAGCTTGTTCAACACACAAAGTTTCTTTTGAGTTGCAAAGTACAATCCATACATATATATTGGGAGGTACTAGCTCCAACTCTGTTTTACAGTAAAAATTGCAGGAACTTCCATCTGGCACTAGGAAACAGGCTGAGAAAGCAGAGTAAAAGTTTCTCCTGCAACCCGTTCAATTTGAGCTAGATGAACGAACGTCTCTTCACATGCTCAGTACTGAGAGATAATTTAGTGTGAAAGCCGTCCTTCACCTAGCTTGTTGGGAACTCAAAGTTACTTTCCAGTTGCAATCTACAGTCCACACATTTTTATTTGTATGTACAGGCTCCAAATCTGTTTAACAGTGAAAACTGCAGGAACTTCAATCAGGCACTTAGAAATATCCTGAGAAATGAATGTAATAGTTTCTCCAGCAAATCGTTCCATTGGTGCTTGTTGAAGGAACGTCAGTCCAAATGCTCCATTCTGAGAGATAAGTGTGTGTGAATGCCGTCCTTCACCTAGCTTGTTGGGAACACATATTTCCTTTACAGTTGCAATTTACACTCCACAAATTTGTGGGGAGGAAATAGCTCCAACTCGGTTTACCAGTGAAAACTGAAGGAAATTCAAACCGGCACTAGGAAACATGCTGAGAAAACAGAGAAAAATTTTGTGCTGCAACCCGTTCCCTTTGTGCTAGATGAATGAATGTCTCTCCATATGCTCTGTTCTGAGAGAAAATTGTGTGTGAATGACGTCCTTCACTTAGCATCTTGGGGACACAAAACTTCTTTTCATTTGCATACTACACTCCATACATATATATAGGGAGGTACTAGTTCCAACTCGGTTTTACAGTGAAACTTCAGGAATTTCAAAGCAGAACAAGGAAACAGACTTAGAAACCAGATTAAAACTTTCTCCGGCAAACCGCTCCCTTTGTGCTAGAAGAACGAAAGTCATTCTACGTGCTCCGTTCTGAGAGAAAAGAGTATGTGAAAGCCGTCCTTCACCTAGATTGTTGTGAACAGAAAGATTCTTTTCAGCTGCAAACTACACTCCGTACATATACATGGGGTGGTACTAGTTCCTACTCGGTTTTCCAGTGAAAGCTGCAGGAACTTCTAAACGGCACTAGGAAACAGACTGAGGAACGAGAGTAAAAGTTTCTCCTGCAGAATTTTCCCATTGTGCTAGATGAAAAAAGGTTTCTCCACATGCTCAGTTCTGAGAAATATATGTGTGTGAAAGCCGTCTTACACGTAGATAGTTTGGAACACAAAGTTTCTTTCCAGTTGCAGTCTAAACTCGATACATATATGGGTAGGTACTAGCTCCAACTTGGTTTTCCAGTGAAAACTGCAGGAAGTTCAAACCGGCACTAGGAAAAAGGCTGAGCAACCAGAGTAAAATTTTCTCTTGCAACCAGTTCCCTTTGAGCTAGATGAAGGAACGTCTCTCCACATCTCAGTTCTGAGAGATAAGTGTGTGTGAAAGCCGTCCTTCAAATAGCTTGTTAGGAACACAAAGATTCTTTTCAGTTGTAAATTACACTCCATACATACATTTGTGGTGGCACAAGCTAGAACACGTTTGAAGAGTGAAAAATGTAGGAACTTCAAACCGAACCTAGGAAATAGACTGAGAATTCAGAGTAAAGATTTTGCCTAAAGCCCGTTCATTTTGTGCTAGATGAACTAACGTCTCTAAACATGCTCATTTCTGGGAGATATTTGTGATTTAAAGCCGTCCTTCAACTAGCTATCTGGGAACACAAAGTTTGTTTTCAGTTTCAAACTTCAATGAATACATATATATTGGGAGGTACAAGCTCAAACACGGTGTTACAGTGAAAATTGAAAGAACATCCAACCGGCACTTGGAAACAGGCTGAGAAAGCAGAGTAAAGTTTCTCCTGCAACACATTCATTTTGAGCGAGATGAACAAACTTCTCTCCACATGCTCAGTTGTGAGGAAAAAGTGTGTGTGAAAGCCGTTCTTCACCTAGCATGTTGGGAACACAAAGTTCCTTTTCAGTTTAAAACTACACTCCATATATTTATATGGGGAGGTACAAGCTGAAACTCGGTTTTACAGTGGAAACTGCAGGAATTTCAAACCCAAACGAGGAAACAGTCTGAGAAACCAGAATTATAGATTCCAATGCAACCTGTTCCATTTGTGCTAGATGAACGAACGTCTCTCCACTTGCTTAGTTCTGAGAGATAAGTGTGTGTGAAAACCTTCTTACAAGTAGCTTGTTTGGAACCCAAAGATTCTTTTCAGTTGCAAACTACAATCTATACACATATATGGAGAGGTAAAAGCTCCAACTCGATTTTACTGTGAAAACTATAGGAACTTCAAACCAGCTCTAGGAAACATACTGAGAAACAGGAGTAAACGTTTCCCCTGCAAATTGTTCCCTTTTTGCTAGATTAACATATGTCTCTCTACATGCTCATTTCTGAATGATAATTGTGTGTGAAAGCCATACTTCACATAGCTTGTTAGGATCCCAGAGTTTCTTTTCAGTTGCCAAATACACTCCATTTTTTATATGGGGATGTACAAGCTCCAACACGATTTTACGGTTAAAACACCATGAACGTGAAACCGACACTAGGAAACAGTCTGAGAATCTAGAGTAAAAGTTTCTCCTGCAGCCCATTCCCTTTTTGCTAGATGAATGAACATCTCTCCACCTCTCAGTTATTAGAGATAAGTGTGTGTGAAAGCCGTCCTTCAAATAGTTTGTTAGGAACACAAATTTTCTATTCATTTGGAAACTACATTCCATACATATGTATGGGGAGGTATAAGCTAGGACACGGTTGTACAGTGAAAACTGCAGGAACTTCAAACCAGCACTAGGAAACAGACTCAGAAACGAGAGTAATATCTTCTCCTGCAGTCCATTCCAACTGTGCTATATGAACAAAGTCTCTCCACATGTTCATTTCTGAGAAATATATGCGTGTGAAAGCCGTCTTACACGTAGCTTTTTTGGAACACAAAGTTTCTTTTCAGTTGCAATCTACACTCCATACATATATGGGAGGTTCAAGCTCCAACTCGGTTTTCCTGTGAGAACTGCAGGAATTTCAAACTGGCACTAGGAAACAGTTTGAGAAACCAGAGTAAAATTTTCTCTTGCAACCCGTTCCCTTTGAGCTAGATGAAGGAACATCTCTCTACATCACAGTTCTGAGATATAAGTTTGTGTGAAATCCGACCTTCACGAATCATGTTTGGAACACAGTGTTTCTTTTCAGTTGCAAACTACACTCTAGACTTATATATGGGGAGGTAATACCTCCAACTCGGTTTTACTGTGAAAACTACATGTACTTCAAACCGGCACTTGGAAACAGACTGAGAAACGGGAGTAAAATCTCTTCTGCAGCCATTCTCATGGTGCTAGATGAACAAAAGTCCCTCCACAAGCTCAGATCTGAGAGATAATTGTGTGTGAAAGCCATAAATTACCTACCTTGTTCAGAACACAAAGTTTCTTTTCAGTTGCAAACTACAATCCATGCATATTTTTAGGAAGGTACTAACTCCAACAAGATTTTACAGTGAAAATTGCAGGAATTTTCATCCGGCATTAGGAAACATGCTTAGAAATGACTGTAAACTTTTCCCCTGCATCTGGTTTCCTTTGTGTGAGTTGAACGAACTTCACTCCACATGATTCGTTCTGAGAGATAAGTGTGTGTGAAAGCCGTCCTTCACCTAGCTTGTTGGGAACACAAAGTTTCTTTTCAGTTGCAAACTACACTCTAGAGATATATATGGGGATGTAATACCTCCAAGTCTGTTTTACTGTGAAAACCACAGAAACTTCAACCCGGCACTTGGAAACAGACTGAGAAAAGGGAGTAATAGCTTTTTCTGCATTCCTTTCTCATTGTTCTAGATGAACAAACGTCTCTCCACATGCTCAGTCAGAGAGATAATTGTGTGTGAAAGCCGTCCTTCACCTAGCTTGTTCAGAACACAAAGTTCTTTTCAGTTGCAAACAGCAATCCATACATATATATATGAATGTACTTACTCCAACTCCGTTTTACCAAGAATATTGCAGGAACCTCCATCCGGCACTAGTAAACAGGCTGAGAAACGACTGTAAAAGTTTCTCCTGCAACTCGTTCCCTCTGTGCGAGGTGAACGAACGTCACTCCACCTGCTCAGTCCTGAGAGATAAGTGTTGTGAAAGCCGTCCTTCAAATAGCTTGTTGGGAAAACATAGTTACTTTTCAGTTGCAATCTACACTCCATACATTTATAGGGAGGTGATAGCTCCAACTTGGTTTTCCATGAAAAATGCAGGAAATTCAAACCGGCACTAGGAACCAGGCAGAGAAACCAGAGAAATATTTTCTCCTGCAAACCATTCCCTTTGTGTTAGATGAACGAACGTCTCTCCACATCTCAGTTCTGAGAGATAATTGTGTGAAAGCCGTCCTTCACCTAGCTTGTTGGGAACTCATTGTTTCTTTTAATTTGCAAACTACAATCCATGCATTTATATTTGGAGGTACAAGCTCCAACTCTTTTTAAAGTGAAAATTACAGGAACATCCACCCGGCACTAGGAAACAGGCAGAGAAAGCAGAGTAAAAATTTATCCTGCAACCCGTTCACTTTGTGCTAGATGAATGAAAGTCTCCCCACATGCTAATTTCTGAGAGATATGTGTGTGTGAAAGTCGTCCTTTCACTAGATTGTTGGGAAAACATAGTTCCTTTTCAGTGAAAACTACAATCCATACATATATATGGCCAGGTACTAGTTCCAACTCGGATTTACTGTGAAAACTGCAGGAACTTCAAACAGGCACTATGAAACAGACTGAGGAACGAGAGTAAAATCTGCTCCTGCAGCCCATTCCCATTGTGCTAGATGAAAAAACGTCTCTCCACATGCTCAGCTCTGAGACATAAGTGTGTGTGAAAGCCGTCTTACACATAGCTAGTTTGGAACACAAGGTTTCTTTACAGTTGCAATCTACAATCCATACATTTATAGGGAGGTACTATCTGCAACATGGTTTTCCAATGAAAACTGCAGGAACTTCAAAATGGCACAAGGAAACAGACTGAGAATCCAGAGTAAAACTTGCTCCTGCAGCCTGTTCCCTTTCCGCTAGTTGAACGAACGTCTCTCCACGTGCTCAGGTCTGAGAGATAATTGTGTGTGAAAGCCGTCCTTCACCTAGCTTGTTTGGAACTCAAAGTTTCTTTTCAATGGCAAACAAACCTCCTTATATGTATATGTGGCTGTACTAGCTGCAACTCGATTTTATAGTGAATTTTGCAGGAACTCAAACCGGCACTATGAAACTGTCTGGGAAATCAGAGTAAAAATTTCTCCTACAGCCCATTCCATTTGTGCTAGACGAACGAACGTCTCTCCACATGATCAGTTCTGAGAAATACGTGTGTAAGAAAGCCGTCATTCACCTAGCTTGTTGGAAACACAAAGTTCCTTTACAGTTGCAGACAACAGCCCCTATATTTATATTTGTATGTAATAGCTCCAACTCGGTTTAATAGTGAAAACTGCAGGAAATACAACCCGGCATTTAGAAAAATGCTGAGAAATGACTATAAAAAGCTCCCCTGCAACACGTTCCCCTTGTGCTAGTTGAACGAACGTCACTCCACACCCTCCGTTCTGAGAGATAAGTGTGTGTGAAAGCCGTCCTTTATATACCTTGTTAGGAACACAAAGTTCCTTTTCAGTTGTAAACAACACTCCATACATATATATGGGGTGGTACAAGTTAGAACACGGTTGTACATTGAAAACTGCAGGAACTTCAAACCAAAACTAGGATACAGATTGAGAAACCAGAGTAAAAGTTTCTCCTGCAGCCCGTTCCCTTGTGCTAGATGGATGAAAGTCTCTAAACATGCTCATTTCTGAGAGATATTTTTGAGTGAAAGCCGTCCTTCATCTAGCTTTTTGGGAACACAAAGTTTCTTTTAAGATGCAAACATCACTACATACATATATATAAGGAAGTACAAGCTCAAACTAGGTGTTACAGTGAAAATTGCAAGAACATCCAACTGGCACTAGGAAATAGGCTGAGAAAGCAGAGTATATTTCTCTTGCAAACCATTCATTTTGTGCTAAATGAACGAACGTCTCTCCACATGCTCCGTTCTGAGAGATAGTTGTGTGTGAATGTCGTACTTCACCTAGCTTGTGCAACACACAAAGTTTCTTTTGAGTTGCAAACTACAATCCATACATATATATTGGGAGGTACTAGCTCCAACTCTGTTTTACAGTAAAAATTGCAGGAACTTCCATCTGGCACTAGGAAACAGGCTGAGAAAGCAGAGTAAAAGTTTCTCCTGCAACCCGTTCAATTTGAGCTAGATGAACGAACGTCTCTTCACATGCTCAGTACTGAGAGATAATTTAGTGTGAAAGCCGTCCTTCACCTAGCTTGTTGGGAACTCAAAGTTACTTTCCAGTTGCAATCTACAGTCCACACATTTTTATTTGTATGTACAGGCTCCAAATCTGTTTAACAGTGAAAACTGCAGGAACTTCAATCAGGCACTTAGAAATATCCTGAGAAATGAATGTAATAGTTTCTCCAGCAAATCGTTCCATTGGTGCTTGTTGAAGGAACGTCAGTCCAAATGCTCCATTCTGAGAGATAAGTGTGTGTGAATGCCGTCCTTCACCTAGCTTGTTGGGAACACATATTTCCTTTACAGTTGCAATTTACACTCCACAAATTTGTGGGGAGGAAATAGCTCCAACTCGGTTTACCAGTGAAAACTGAAGGAAATTCAAACCGGCACTAGGAAACATGCTGAGAAAACAGAGAAAAATTTTGTGCTGCAACCCGTTCCCTTTGTGCTAGATGAATGAATGTCTCTCCATATGCTCTGTTCTGAGAGAAAATTGTGTGTGAATGACGTCCTTCACTTAGCATCTTGGGGACACAAAACTTCTTTTCATTTGCATACTACACTCCATACATATATATAGGGAGGTACTAGTTCCAACTCGGTTTTACAGTGAAACTTCAGGAATTTCAAAGCAGAACAAGGAAACAGACTTAGAAACCAGATTAAAACTTTCTCCGGCAAACCGCTCCCTTTGTGCTAGAAGAACGAAAGTCATTCTACGTGCTCCGTTCTGAGAGAAAAGAGTATGTGAAAGCCGTCCTTCACCTAGATTGTTGTGAACAGAAAGATTCTTTTCAGCTGCAAACTACACTCCGTACATATACATGGGGTGGTACTAGTTCCTACTCGGTTTTCCAGTGAAAGCTGCAGGAACTTCTAAACGGCACTAGGAAACAGACTGAGGAACGAGAGTAAAAGTTTCTCCTGCAGAATTTTCCCATTGTGCTAGATGAAAAAAGGTTTCTCCACATGCTCAGTTCTGAGAAATATATGTGTGTGAAAGCCGTCTTACACGTAGATAGTTTGGAACACAAAGTTTCTTTCCAGTTGCAGTCTAAACTCGATACATATATGGGTAGGTACTAGCTCCAACTTGGTTTTCCAGTGAAAACTGCAGGAAGTTCAAACCGGCACTAGGAAAAAGGCTGAGAAACCAGAGTAAAATTTTCTCTTGCAACCAGTTCCCTTTGAGCTAGATGAAGGAACGTCTCTCCACATCTCAGTTCTGAGAGATAAGTGTGTGTGAAAGCCGTCCTTCAAATAGCTTGTTAGGAACACAAAGATTCTTTTCAGTTGTAAATTACACTCCATACATACATTTGTGGTGGCACAAGCTAGAACACGTTTGAAGAGTGAAAAATGTAGGAACTTCAAACCGAACCTAGGAAATAGACTGAGAATTCAGAGTAAAGATTTTGCCTAAAGCCCGTTCATTTTGTGCTAGATGAACTAACGTCTCTAAACATGCTCATTTCTGGGAGATATTTGTGATTTAAAGCCGTCCTTCAACTAGCTATCTGGGAACACAAAGTTTGTTTTCAGTTTCAAACTTCAATGAATACATATATATTGGGAGGTACAAGCTCAAACACGGTGTTACAGTGAAAATTGAAAGAACATCCAACCGGCACTTGGAAACAGGCTGAGAAAGCAGAGTAAAGTTTCTCCTGCAACACATTCATTTTGAGCGAGATGAACAAACTTCTCTCCACATGCTCAGTTGTGAGGAAAAAGTGTGTGTGAAAGCCGTTCTTCACCTAGCATGTTGGGAACACAAAGTTCCTTTTCAGTTTAAAACTACACTCCATATATTTATATGGGGAGGTACAAGCTGAAACTCGGTTTTACAGTGGAAACTGCAGGAATTTCAAACCCAAACGAGGAAACAGTCTGAGAAACCAGAATTATAGATTCCAATGCAACCTGTTCCATTTGTGCTAGATGAACGAACGTCTCTCCACTTGCTTAGTTCTGAGAGATAAGTGTGTGTGAAAACCTTCTTACAAGTAGCTTGTTTGGAACCCAAAGATTCTTTTCAGTTGCAAACTACAATCTATACACATATATGGAGAGGTAAAAGCTCCAACTCGATTTTACTGTGAAAACTATAGGAACTTCAAACCAGCTCTAGGAAACATACTGAGAAACAGGAGTAAACGTTTCCCCTGCAAATTGTTCCCTTTTTGCTAGATTAACATATGTCTCTCTACATGCTCATTTCTGAATGATAATTGTGTGTGAAAGCCATACTTCACATAGCTTGTTAGGATCCCAGAGTTTCTTTTCAGTTGCCAAATACACTCCATTTTTTATATGGGGATGTACAAGCTCCAACACGATTTTACGGTTAAAACACCATGAACGTGAAACCGACACTAGGAAACAGTCTGAGAATCTAGAGTAAAAGTTTCTCCTGCAGCCCATTCCCTTTTTGCTAGATGAATGAACATCTCTCCACCTCTCAGTTATTAGAGATAAGTGTGTGTGAAAGCCGTCCTTCAAATAGTTTGTTAGGAACACAAATTTTCTATTCATTTGGAAACTACATTCCATACATATGTATGGGGAGGTATAAGCTAGGACACGGTTGTACAGTGAAAACTGCAGGAACTTCAAACCAGCACTAGGAAACAGACTCAGAAACGAGAGTAATATCTTCTCCTGCAGTCCATTCCAACTGTGCTATATGAACAAAGTCTCTCCACATGTTCATTTCTGAGAAATATATGCGTGTGAAAGCCGTCTTACACGTAGCTTTTTTGGAACACAAAGTTTCTTTTCAGTTGCAATCTACACTCCATACATATATGGGAGGTTCAAGCTCCAACTCGGTTTTCCTGTGAGAACTGCAGGAATTTCAAACTGGCACTAGGAAACAGTTTGAGAAACCAGAGTAAAATTTTCTCTTGCAACCCGTTCCCTTTGAGCTAGATGAAGGAACATCTCTCTACATCACAGTTCTGAGATATAAGTTTGTGTGAAATCCGACCTTCACGAATCATGTTTGGAACACAGTGTTTCTTTTCAGTTGCAAACTACACTCTAGACTTATATATGGGGAGGTAATACCTCCAACTCGGTTTTACTGTGAAAACTACATGTACTTCAAACCGGCACTTGGAAACAGACTGAGAAACGGGAGTAAAATCTCTTCTGCAGCCATTCTCATGGTGCTAGATGAACAAAAGTCCCTCCACAAGCTCAGATCTGAGAGATAATTGTGTGTGAAAGCCATAAATTACCTACCTTGTTCAGAACACAAAGTTTCTTTTGAGTTGCAAACTACAATCCATGCATATTTTTAGGAAGGTACTAACTCCAACAAGATTTTACACTGAAAATTGCAGGAATTTTCATCCGGCATTAGGAAACATGCTTAGAAATGACTGTAAACTTTTCCCCTGCATCTGGTTTCCTTTGTGTGAGTTGAACGAACTTCACTCCACATGATTCGTTCTGAGAGATAAGTGTGTGTGAAAGCCGTCCTTCACCTAGCTTGTTGGGAACACAAAGTTTCTTTTCAGTTGCAAACTACACTCTAGAGATATATATGGGGATGTAATACCTCCAAGTCTGTTTTACTGTGAAAACCACAGAAACTTCAACCCGGCACTTGGAAACAGACTGAGAAAAGGGAGTAATAGCTTTTTCTGCATTCCTTTCTCATTGTTCTAGATGAACAAACGTCTCTCCACATGCTCAGTCAGAGAGATAATTGTGTGTGAAAGCCGTCCTTCACCTAGCTTGTTCAGAACACAAAGTTCTTTTCAGTTGCAAACAGCAATCCATACATATATATATGAATGTACTTACTCCAACTCCGTTTTACCAAGAATATTGCAGGAACCTCCATCCGGCACTAGTAAACAGGCTGAGAAACGACTGTAAAAGTTTCTCCTGCAACTCGTTCCCTCTGTGCGAGGTGAACGAACGTCACTCCACCTGCTCAGTCCTGAGAGATAAGTGTTGTGAAAGCCGTCCTTCAAATAGCTTGTTGGGAAAACATAGTTACTTTTCAGTTGCAATCTACACTCCATACATTTATAGGGAGGTGATAGCTCCAACTTGGTTTTCCATGAAAAATGCAGGAAATTCAAACCGGCACTAGGAACCAGGCAGAGAAACCAGAGAAATATTTTCTCCTGCAAACCATTCCCTTTGTGTTAGATGAACGAACGTCTCTCCACATCTCAGTTCTGAGAGATAATTGTGTGAAAGCCGTCCTTCACCTAGCTTGTTGGGAACTCATTGTTTCTTTTAATTTGCAAACTACAATCCATGCATTTATATTTGGAGGTACAAGCTCCAACTCTTTTTAAAGTGAAAATTACAGGAACATCCACCCGGCACTAGGAAACAGGCAGAGAAAGCAGAGTAAAAATTTATCCTGCAACCCGTTCACTTTGTGCTAGATGAATGAAAGTCTCCCCACATGCTAATTTCTGAGAGATATGTGTGTGTGAAAGTCGTCCTTTCACTAGATTGTTGGGAAAACATAGTTCCTTTTCAGTGAAAACTACAATCCATACATATATATGGCCAGGTACTAGTTCCAACTCGGATTTACTGTGAAAACTGCAGGAACTTCAAACAGGCACTATGAAACAGACTGAGGAACGAGAGTAAAATCTGCTCCTGCAGCCCATTCCCATTGTGCTAGATGAAAAAACGTCTCTCCACATGCTCAGCTCTGAGACATAAGTGTGTGTGAAAGCCGTCTTACACATAGCTAGTTTGGAACACAAGGTTTCTTTACAGTTGCAATCTACAATCCATACATTTATAGGGAGGTACTATCTGCAACATGGTTTTCCAATGAAAACTGCAGGAACTTCAAAATGGCACAAGGAAACAGACTGAGAATCCAGAGTAAAACTTGCTCCTGCAGCCTGTTCCCTTTCCGCTAGTTGAACGAACGTCTCTCCACGTGCTCAGGTCTGAGAGATAATTGTGTGTGAAAGCCGTCCTTCACCTAGCTTGTTTGGAACTCAAAGTTTCTTTTCAATGGCAAACAAACCTCCTTATATGTATATGTGGCTGTACTAGCTGCAACTCGATTTTATAGTGAATTTTGCAGGAACTCAAACCGGCACTATGAAACTGTCTGGGAAATCAGAGTAAAAATTTCTCCTACAGCCCATTCCATTTGTGCTAGACGAACGAACGTCTCTCCACATGATCAGTTCTGAGAAATACGTGTGTAAGAAAGCCGTCATTCACCTAGCTTGTTGGAAACACAAAGTTCCTTTACAGTTGCAGACAACAGCCCCTATATTTATATTTGTATGTAATAGCTCCAACTCGGTTTAATAGTGAAAACTGCAGGAAATACAACCCGGCATTTAGAAAAATGCTGAGAAATGACTATAAAAAGCTCCCCTGCAACACGTTCCCCTTGTGCTAGTTGAACGAACGTCACTCCACACCCTCCGTTCTGAGAGATAAGTGTGTGTGAAAGCCGTCCTTTATATACCTTGTTAGGAACACAAAGTTCCTTTTCAGTTGTAAACAACACTCCATACATATATATGGGGTGGTACAAGTTAGAACACGGTTGTACATTGAAAACTGCAGGAACTTCAAACCAAAACTAGGATACAGATTGAGAAACCAGAGTAAAAGTTTCTCCTGCAGCCCGTTCCCTTGTGCTAGATGGATGAAAGTCTCTAAACATGCTCATTTCTGAGAGATATTTTTGAGTGAAAGCCGTCCTTCATCTAGCTTTTTGGGAACACAAAGTTTCTTTTAAGATGCAAACATCACTACATACATATATATAAGGAAGTACAAGCTCAAACTAGGTGTTACAGTGAAAATTGCAAGAACATCCAACTGGCACTAGGAAATAGGCTGAGAAAGCAGAGTATATTTCTCTTGCAAACCATTCATTTTGTGCTAAATGAACGAACGTCTCTCCACATGCTCCGTTCTGAGAGATAGTTGTGTGTGAATGTCGTACTTCACCTAGCTTGTGCAACACACAAAGTTTCTTTTGAGTTGCAAACTACAATCCATACATATATATTGGGAGGTACTAGCTCCAACTCTGTTTTACAGTAAAAATTGCAGGAACTTCCATCTGGCACTAGGAAACAGGCTGAGAAAGCAGAGTAAAAGTTTCTCCTGCAACCCGTTCAATTTGAGCTAGATGAACGAACGTCTCTTCACATGCTCAGTACTGAGAGATAATTTAGTGTGAAAGCCGTCCTTCACCTAGCTTGTTGGGAACTCAAAGTTACTTTCCAGTTGCAATCTACAGTCCACACATTTTTATTTGTATGTACAGGCTCCAAATCTGTTTAACAGTGAAAACTGCAGGAACTTCAATCAGGCACTTAGAAATATCCTGAGAAATGAATGTAATAGTTTCTCCAGCAAATCGTTCCATTGGTGCTTGTTGAAGGAACGTCAGTCCAAATGCTCCATTCTGAGAGATAAGTGTGTGTGAATGCCGTCCTTCACCTAGCTTGTTGGGAACACATATTTCCTTTACAGTTGCAATTTACACTCCACAAATTTGTGGGGAGGAAATAGCTCCAACTCGGTTTACCAGTGAAAACTGAAGGAAATTCAAACCGGCACTAGGAAACATGCTGAGAAAACAGAGAAAAATTTTGTGCTGCAACCCGTTCCCTTTGTGCTAGATGAATGAATGTCTCTCCATATGCTCTGTTCTGAGAGAAAATTGTGTGTGAATGACGTCCTTCACTTAGCATCTTGGGGACACAAAACTTCTTTTCATTTGCATACTACACTCCATACATATATATAGGGAGGTACTAGTTCCAACTCGGTTTTACAGTGAAACTTCAGGAATTTCAAAGCAGAACAAGGAAACAGACTTAGAAACCAGATTAAAACTTTCTCCGGCAAACCGCTCCCTTTGTGCTAGAAGAACGAAAGTCATTCTACGTGCTCCGTTCTGAGAGAAAAGAGTATGTGAAAGCCGTCCTTCACCTAGATTGTTGTGAACAGAAAGATTCTTTTCAGCTGCAAACTACACTCCGTACATATACATGGGGTGGTACTAGTTCCTACTCGGTTTTCCAGTGAAAGCTGCAGGAACTTCTAAACGGCACTAGGAAACAGACTGAGGAACGAGAGTAAAAGTTTCTCCTGCAGAATTTTCCCATTGTGCTAGATGAAAAAAGGTTTCTCCACATGCTCAGTTCTGAGAAATATATGTGTGTGAAAGCCGTCTTACACGTAGATAGTTTGGAACACAAAGTTTCTTTCCAGTTGCAGTCTAAACTCGATACATATATGGGTAGGTACTAGCTCCAACTTGGTTTTCCAGTGAAAACTGCAGGAAGTTCAAACCGGCACTAGGAAAAAGGCTGAGAAACCAGAGTAAAATTTTCTCTTGCAACCAGTTCCCTTTGAGCTAGATGAAGGAACGTCTCTCCACATCTCAGTTCTGAGAGATAAGTGTGTGTGAAAGCCGTCCTTCAAATAGCTTGTTAGGAACACAAAGATTCTTTTCAGTTGTAAATTACACTCCATACATACATTTGTGGTGGCACAAGCTAGAACACGTTTGAAGAGTGAAAAATGTAGGAACTTCAAACCGAACCTAGGAAATAGACTGAGAATTCAGAGTAAAGATTTTGCCTAAAGCCCGTTCATTTTGTGCTAGATGAACTAACGTCTCTAAACATGCTCATTTCTGGGAGATATTTGTGATTTAAAGCCGTCCTTCAACTAGCTATCTGGGAACACAAAGTTTGTTTTCAGTTTCAAACTTCAATGAATACATATATATTGGGAGGTACAAGCTCAAACACGGTGTTACAGTGAAAATTGAAAGAACATCCAACCGGCACTTGGAAACAGGCTGAGAAAGCAGAGTAAAGTTTCTCCTGCAACACATTCATTTTGAGCGAGATGAACAAACTTCTCTCCACATGCTCAGTTGTGAGGAAAAAGTGTGTGTGAAAGCCGTTCTTCACCTAGCATGTTGGGAACACAAAGTTCCTTTTCAGTTTAAAACTACACTCCATATATTTATATGGGGAGGTACAAGCTGAAACTCGGTTTTACAGTGGAAACTGCAGGAATTTCAAACCCAAACGAGGAAACAGTCTGAGAAACCAGAATTATAGATTCCAATGCAACCTGTTCCATTTGTGCTAGATGAACGAACGTCTCTCCACTTGCTTAGTTCTGAGAGATAAGTGTGTGTGAAAACCTTCTTACAAGTAGCTTGTTTGGAACCCAAAGATTCTTTTCAGTTGCAAACTACAATCTATACACATATATGGAGAGGTAAAAGCTCCAACTCGATTTTACTGTGAAAACTATAGGAACTTCAAACCAGCTCTAGGAAACATACTGAGAAACAGGAGTAAACGTTTCCCCTGCAAATTGTTCCCTTTTTGCTAGATTAACATATGTCTCTCTACATGCTCATTTCTGAATGATAATTGTGTGTGAAAGCCATACTTCACATAGCTTGTTAGGATCCCAGAGTTTCTTTTCAGTTGCCAAATACACTCCATTTTTTATATGGGGATGTACAAGCTCCAACACGATTTTACGGTTAAAACACCATGAACGTGAAACCGACACTAGGAAACAGTCTGAGAATCTAGAGTAAAAGTTTCTCCTGCAGCCCATTCCCTTTTTGCTAGATGAATGAACATCTCTCCACCTCTCAGTTATTAGAGATAAGTGTGTGTGAAAGCCGTCCTTCAAATAGTTTGTTAGGAACACAAATTTTCTATTCATTTGGAAACTACATTCCATACATATGTATGGGGAGGTATAAGCTAGGACACGGTTGTACAGTGAAAACTGCAGGAACTTCAAACCAGCACTAGGAAACAGACTCAGAAACGAGAGTAATATCTTCTCCTGCAGTCCATTCCAACTGTGCTATATGAACAAAGTCTCTCCACATGTTCATTTCTGAGAAATATATGCGTGTGAAAGCCGTCTTACACGTAGCTTTTTTGGAACACAAAGTTTCTTTTCAGTTGCAATCTACACTCCATACATATATGGGAGGTTCAAGCTCCAACTCGGTTTTCCTGTGAGAACTGCAGGAATTTCAAACTGGCACTAGGAAACAGTTTGAGAAACCAGAGTAAAATTTTCTCTTGCAACCCGTTCCCTTTGAGCTAGATGAAGGAACATCTCTCTACATCACAGTTCTGAGATATAAGTTTGTGTGAAATCCGACCTTCACGAATCATGTTTGGAACACAGTGTTTCTTTTCAGTTGCAAACTACACTCTAGACTTATATATGGGGAGGTAATACCTCCAACTCGGTTTTACTGTGAAAACTACATGTACTTCAAACCGGCACTTGGAAACAGACTGAGAAACGGGAGTAAAATCTCTTCTGCAGCCATTCTCATGGTGCTAGATGAACAAAAGTCCCTCCACAAGCTCAGATCTGAGAGATAATTGTGTGTGAAAGCCATAAATTACCTACCTTGTTCAGAACACAAAGTTTCTTTTGAGTTGCAAACTACAATCCATGCATATTTTTAGGAAGGTACTAACTCCAACAAGATTTTACACTGAAAATTGCAGGAATTTTCATCCGGCATTAGGAAACATGCTTAGAAATGACTGTAAACTTTTCCCCTGCATCTGGTTTCCTTTGTGTGAGTTGAACGAACTTCACTCCACATGATTCGTTCTGAGAGATAAGTGTGTGTGAAAGCCGTCCTTCACCTAGCTTGTTGGGAACACAAAGTTTCTTTTCAGTTGCAAACTACACTCTAGAGATATATATGGGGATGTAATACCTCCAAGTCTGTTTTACTGTGAAAACCACAGAAACTTCAACCCGGCACTTGGAAACAGACTGAGAAAAGGGAGTAATAGCTTTTTCTGCATTCCTTTCTCATTGTTCTAGATGAACAAACGTCTCTCCACATGCTCAGTCAGAGAGATAATTGTGTGTGAAAGCCGTCCTTCACCTAGCTTGTTCAGAACACAAAGTTCTTTTCAGTTGCAAACAGCAATCCATACATATATATATGAATGTACTTACTCCAACTCCGTTTTACCAAGAATATTGCAGGAACCTCCATCCGGCACTAGTAAACAGGCTGAGAAACGACTGTAAAAGTTTCTCCTGCAACTCGTTCCCTCTGTGCGAGGTGAACGAACGTCACTCCACCTGCTCAGTCCTGAGAGATAAGTGTTGTGAAAGCCGTCCTTCAAATAGCTTGTTGGGAAAACATAGTTACTTTTCAGTTGCAATCTACACTCCATACATTTATAGGGAGGTGATAGCTCCAACTTGGTTTTCCATGAAAAATGCAGGAAATTCAAACCGGCACTAGGAACCAGGCAGAGAAACCAGAGAAATATTTTCTCCTGCAAACCATTCCCTTTGTGTTAGATGAACGAACGTCTCTCCACATCTCAGTTCTGAGAGATAATTGTGTGAAAGCCGTCCTTCACCTAGCTTGTTGGGAACTCATTGTTTCTTTTAATTTGCAAACTACAATCCATGCATTTATATTTGGAGGTACAAGCTCCAACTCTTTTTAAAGTGAAAATTACAGGAACATCCACCCGGCACTAGGAAACAGGCAGAGAAAGCAGAGTAAAAATTTATCCTGCAACCCGTTCACTTTGTGCTAGATGAATGAAAGTCTCCCCACATGCTAATTTCTGAGAGATATGTGTGTGTGAAAGTCGTCCTTTCACTAGATTGTTGGGAAAACATAGTTCCTTTTCAGTGAAAACTACAATCCATACATATATATGGCCAGGTACTAGTTCCAACTCGGATTTACTGTGAAAACTGCAGGAACTTCAAACAGGCACTATGAAACAGACTGAGGAACGAGAGTAAAATCTGCTCCTGCAGCCCATTCCCATTGTGCTAGATGAAAAAACGTCTCTCCACATGCTCAGCTCTGAGACATAAGTGTGTGTGAAAGCCGTCTTACACATAGCTAGTTTGGAACACAAGGTTTCTTTACAGTTGCAATCTACAATCCATACATTTATAGGGAGGTACTATCTGCAACATGGTTTTCCAATGAAAACTGCAGGAACTTCAAAATGGCACAAGGAAACAGACTGAGAATCCAGAGTAAAACTTGCTCCTGCAGCCTGTTCCCTTTCCGCTAGTTGAACGAACGTCTCTCCACGTGCTCAGGTCTGAGAGATAATTGTGTGTGAAAGCCGTCCTTCACCTAGCTTGTTTGGAACTCAAAGTTTCTTTTCAATGGCAAACAAACCTCCTTATATGTATATGTGGCTGTACTAGCTGCAACTCGATTTTATAGTGAATTTTGCAGGAACTCAAACCGGCACTATGAAACTGTCTGGGAAATCAGAGTAAAAATTTCTCCTACAGCCCATTCCATTTGTGCTAGACGAACGAACGTCTCTCCACATGATCAGTTCTGAGAAATACGTGTGTAAGAAAGCCGTCATTCACCTAGCTTGTTGGAAACACAAAGTTCCTTTACAGTTGCAGACAACAGCCCCTATATTTATATTTGTATGTAATAGCTCCAACTCGGTTTAATAGTGAAAACTGCAGGAAATACAACCCGGCATTTAGAAAAATGCTGAGAAATGACTATAAAAAGCTCCCCTGCAACACGTTCCCCTTGTGCTAGTTGAACGAACGTCACTCCACACCCTCCGTTCTGAGAGATAAGTGTGTGTGAAAGCCGTCCTTTATATACCTTGTTAGGAACACAAAGTTCCTTTTCAGTTGTAAACAACACTCCATACATATATATGGGGTGGTACAAGTTAGAACACGGTTGTACATTGAAAACTGCAGGAACTTCAAACCAAAACTAGGATACAGATTGAGAAACCAGAGTAAAAGTTTCTCCTGCAGCCCGTTCCCTTGTGCTAGATGGATGAAAGTCTCTAAACATGCTCATTTCTGAGAGATATTTTTGAGTGAAAGCCGTCCTTCATCTAGCTTTTTGGGAACACAAAGTTTCTTTTAAGATGCAAACATCACTACATACATATATATAAGGAAGTACAAGCTCAAACTAGGTGTTACAGTGAAAATTGCAAGAACATCCAACTGGCACTAGGAAATAGGCTGAGAAAGCAGAGTATATTTCTCTTGCAAACCATTCATTTTGTGCTAAATGAACGAACGTCTCTCCACATGCTCCGTTCTGAGAGATAGTTGTGTGTGAATGTCGTACTTCACCTAGCTTGTGCAACACACAAAGTTTCTTTTGAGTTGCAAACTACAATCCATACATATATATTGGGAGGTACTAGCTCCAACTCTGTTTTACAGTAAAAATTGCAGGAACTTCCATCTGGCACTAGGAAACAGGCTGAGAAAGCAGAGTAAAAGTTTCTCCTGCAACCCGTTCAATTTGAGCTAGATGAACGAACGTCTCTTCACATGCTCAGTACTGAGAGATAATTTAGTGTGAAAGCCGTCCTTCACCTAGCTTGTTGGGAACTCAAAGTTACTTTCCAGTTGCAATCTACAGTCCACACATTTTTATTTGTATGTAACGCAGCGCTCGACTGTTAACAGTGAAAACTGCAGGAACTTCAATCAGGCACTTAGAAATATCCTGAGAAATGAATGTAATAGTTTCTCCAGCAAATCGTTCATTGGTGCTTGTTGAAGGAACGTCAGTCCAAATGCTCCATTCTGAGAGATAAGTGTGTGTGAATGCCGTCCTTCACCTAGCTTGTTGGGAACACATATTTCCTTTACAGTTGCAATTTACACTCCACAAATTTGTGGGGAGGAAATAGCTCCAACTCGGTTTACCAGTGAAAACTGAAGGAAATTCAAACCGGCACTAGGAAACATGCTGAGAAAACAGAGAAAAAATTTTGTGCTGCAACCCGTTCCCTTTGTGCTAGATGAATGAATGTCTCTCCATATGCTCTGTTCTGAGAGAAAATTGTGTGTGAATGACGTCCTTCACTTAGCATCTTGGGGACACAAAACTTCTTTTCATTTGCATACTACACTCCATACATATATATAGGGAGGTACTAGTTCCAACTCGGTTTTACAGTGAAACTTCAGGAATTTCAAAGCAGAACAAGGAAACAGACTTAGAAACCAGATTAAAACTTTCTCCGGCAAACCGCTCCCTTTGTGCTAGAAGAACGAAAGTCATTCTACGTGCTCCGTTCTGAGAGAAAAGAGTATGTGAAAGCCGTCCTTCACCTAGATTGTTGTGAACAGAAAGATTCTTTTCAGCTGCAAACTACACTCCGTACATATACATGGGGTGGTACTAGTTCCTACTCGGTTTTCCAGTGAAAGCTGCAGGAACTTCTAACGGCACTAGGAAACAGACTGAGGAACGAGAGTAAAAGTTTCTCCTGCAGAATTTTCCCATTGTGCTAGATGAAAAAAGGTTTCTCCACATGCTCAGTTCTGAGAAATATATGTGTGTGAAAGCCGTCTTACACGTAGATAGTTTGGAACACAAAGTTTCTTTCCAGTTGCAGTCTAAACTCGATACATATATGGGTAGGTACTAGCTCCAACTTGGTTTTCAGTGAAAACTGCAGGAAGTTCAAACCGGCACTAGGAAAAAGGCTGAGAAACCAGAGTAAAATTTTCTCTTGCAACCAGTTCCTTTGAGCTAGATGAAGGAACGTCTCTCCACATCTCAGTTCTGAGAGATAAGTGTGTGTGAAAGCCGTCCTTCAAATAGCTTGTTAGGAACACAAAGATTCTTTTCAGTTGTAAATTACACTCCATACATACATTTGTGGTGGCACAAGCTAGAACACGTTTGAAGAGTGAAAAATGTAGGAACTTCAAACCGAACCTAGGAAATAGACTGAGAATTCAGAGTAAAGATTTTGCCTAAAGCCCGTTCATTTTGTGCTAGATGAACTAACGTCTCTAAACATGCTCATTTCTGGAGATATTTGTGATTTAAAGCCGTCCTTCAACTAGCTATCTGGGAACACAAAGTTTGTTTTCAGTTTCAAACTTCAATGAATACATATATATTGGAGGTACAAGCTCAAACACGGTGTTACAGTGAAAATTGAAAGAACATCCAACCGGCACTTGGAAACAGGCTGAGAAAGCAGAGTAAAGTTTCTCCTGCAACACATTCATTTGAGCGAGATGAACAAACTTCTCTCCACATGCTCAGTTGTGAGGAAAAAGTGTGTGTGAAAGCCGTTCTTCACCTAGCATGTTGGGAACACAAAGTTCCTTTTCAGTTTAAAACTACACTCCATATATTTATATGGGGAGGTACAAGCTGAAACTCGGTTTTACAGTGGAAACTGCAGGAATTTCAAACCCAAACGAGGAAACAGTCTGAGAAACCAGAATTATAGATTCCAATGCAACCTGTTCCATTTGTGCTAGATGAACGAACGTCTCTCCACTTGCTTAGTTCTGAGAGATAAGTGTGTGTGAAAACCTTCTTACAAGTAGCTTGTTTGGAACCCAAAGATTCTTTTCAGTTGCAAACTACAATCTATACACATATATGGAGAGGTAAAAGCTCCAACTCGATTTTACTGTGAAAACTATAGGAACTTCAAACCAGCTCTAGGAAACATACTGAGAAACAGGAGTAAACGTTTCCCCTGCAAATTGTTCCCTTTTTGCTAGATTAACATATGTCTCTCTACATGCTCATTTCTGAATGATAATTGTGTGTGAAAGCCATACTTCACATAGCTTGTTAGGATCCCAGAGTTTCTTTTCAGTTGCCAAATACACTCCATTTTTTATATGGGGATGTACAAGCTCCAACACGATTTTACGGTTAAAACACCATGAACGTGAAACCGACACTAGGAAACAGTCTGAGAATCTAGAGTAAAAGTTTCTCCTGCAGCCCATTCCCTTTTTGCTAGATGAATGAACATCTCTCCACCTCTCAGTTATTAGAGATAAGTGTGTGTGAAAGCCGTCCTTCAAATAGTTTGTTAGGAACACAAATTTTCTATTCATTTGGAAACTACATTCCATACATATGTATGGGGAGGTATAAGCTAGGACACGGTTGTACAGTGAAAACTGCAGGAACTTCAAACCAGCACTAGGAAACAGACTCAGAAACGAGAGTAATATCTTCTCCTGCAGTCCATTCCAACTGTGCTATATGAACAAAGTCTCTCCACATGTTCATTTCTGAGAAATATATGCGTGTGAAAGCCGTCTTACACGTAGCTTTTTTGGAACACAAAGTTTCTTTTCAGTTGCAATCTACACTCCATACATATATGGGAGGTTCAAGCTCCAACTCGGTTTTCCTGTGAGAACTGCAGGAATTTCAAACTGGCACTAGGAAACAGTTGAGAAACCAGAGTAAAATTTTCTCTTGCAACCCGTTCCCTTTGAGCTAGATGAAGGAACATCTCTCTACATCACAGTTCTGAGATATAAGTTTGTGTGAAATCCGACCTTCACGAATCATGTTTGGAACACAGTGTTTCTTTTCAGTTGCAAACTACACTCTAGACTTATATATGGGGAGGTAATACCTCCAACTCGGTTTTACTGTGAAAACTACATGTACTTCAAACCGGCACTTGGAAACAGACTGAGAAACGGGAGTAAAATCTCTTCTGCAGCCATTCTCATGGTGCTAGATGAACAAAAGTCCCTCCACAAGCTCAGATCTGAGAGATAATTGTGTGTGAAAGCCATAAATTACCTACCTTGTTCACGCAGCGCTCGACTGT